>NC_064414.1:330000-590000 GCF_023375975.1 Astyanax mexicanus | reverse complement strand
GCGTCTGGTACCAAAGACCCAAAGAGTGGAGGCACCAAAGCGGTAAATCAGTAGTGGACCGCAGCCATGCCCTCTCTGCCCACTCTGAACACCCTGGGCAAGCTTTGCGGTTCCGGCCGCAGCCAACAAGTGGACCGAAGACGCATCAACCGCAAGACCTCGGTCAAACGCAGGTCTGTCATTGAGGACGGGCGCGTGGCGGAGGTGCTCTACCTCATCCCCAAGCAGTGTATGATGCAGCAGCTCCCCTTCATCAACCCCGATGACTACTACCTGAGCGAGAGTCTGGTGTCAGGTAGGGAGCCTTGAGAACTGGATGCATTAAATTCTTGAGGGAAAGTGAGATTCATTGGTATTCTGCATATCAAGTCACCGTTAGTTTAGTTTAGTGTTGTTATTTTTGCTCCACAAAGAAAAGGAATCTTCATCATTTGTTCTTGAAGACAGTCTGGTTAAGGATTGGGATGGAGGTCTGGTGATTTTGGTGGTCATTCCCAATGCTCATCATGCCACAAGCCTTTTTTTTTTGCGTGAATTTTTTTTTATTTGTTTTAAAGTGAAGAAATTTTAGATGACATATAAAGCCATGATTCTGTCTACTTCCTTTAGCAGTTTTGCAAAACCATCTTTACAGACATGTGCAGTCCTTTTATTCCTTTTATTCCAGGACAACCAGTGGTCTGAGATCTCTGTGCTGCTCTAACTTTGTCCACCATGCACCTGGGAGTGCAAACACACCAGACAGTTCTGGCAGTGCTGAACCATTTTTTTAAGACAGATTTTGACTTTTTGGTTTTTAAAATGTTTTTACGTGAAGATTGTGAAGATTAAACCATTTGTAGGGTCAGTCATTTACAGTTCTGCCCATGTTATCTGATTATGTAATCACCATTGCTTTATACAATCTGGACACTTCTGTGGAGAAAGGTTTTATAAGGTTTTATTTCTTATATTTTTATCATTTTCTACAATCTCCTGATCCACGGTTAATGACTAAGCAGACTATAAATCTGAATAGAGATGACCCTGTGTGAACAGGATTAATGCAATGAATTACTACTAACTACACTAGAAGTGCTGCTATCAGACAACATCACAGTTGTTTCCAGTGTGAGTGCATGCACGAGTGCATAAGATAAAAAGAGAGAAACTCAAGTTTCCTAAACTCCACGTTTGGGAATAAAAATGAACAGAGACTCAGAAATACTAACTTATATAATAAATATAATTGCGAGTGTCTGGCTGATAATCACGGGGGGTTAAGCAGCAGAGTACCAGAGTGTTTCTGGTTGGGATTACACTGCAGCTGTAGGTAAATACAGATTTGATTCATTCAGTGACGGAGCCAGCAGTGATTCAAATCTCCAGATTTATCTGACTGACTGTGTTCTTCATCAGGAAACTGGAATATTTCCAGCCAATCACAGATCAGCCTTCTAGCTATTAGAGTTTGTACAATTTATGTCTAAACTTGGTATTACTGTGTGATTTTTTTGTGTGGACAGAAACATGCTGTTCTGGGATGGAGTACACATAGACTTCTTATCTATAATATATATGTGTGTGTGTGTGTGTGTGTGTGTGTATATGTGTGTGTGTATATGTATATGTATTATTTTATTTTTCTCACAACATGTTTGTTTGTTTGTTTGTTACAACTTTTAATTGATAGCTATTTATCAGCTGTTAACTAGACACATACTCCTTTGTTGTAGTTAATCCATATATGTGAGACACATGGTTTTGTAACTGTCATGCAGCCCGACTCTCCTTCCACACCGCCGGACTCCATTTCCCAGAATCCTTTGGATTATGACGTTACCGTCAGTCGCTCTCCTTCGCCCAATCACGTTACGCTCCGACGATCAGACTCACCTGTGTTCTGAGGAAGTTCCGGGTTATGCTGATCATGTTTATGTATTTAAGGCAGCACTATGTAAACATTCTTCGCGAGGTATTGTCGACTTTTGTTGCATACTAAGCGGTTCTTCTATGTTTTTCTTGTGTGATCTCTCGTTACGACCCTGGTTTTTGGTTTATTGGTTTATGTCTCTGGATTTGCCCCTTTTGGATTTAATGCTTGGCTGGACTGTCTTTTGGTTTCGAACACGGACTGTTTATACGACTACGTCTTTTGTATCTGGTGAGATTATTGTTTGTTTGGCTCTATTGTTTATAACACCTGGTTATCAGCCTGTAAATAAACCAGTCTGTTCATTTTACTCGGCTCGCGTCTCTCCCCTCTATCTGGCGTTACAGTATCTGTTGTCCTTCTTGGTTTATTTTAGTGTGAAAGTGTATAGGGTCACTTTATTCATCTTTTTGTATATACAGTGTAAATATGCTATTTTTTATTATTGTGTATTAATGTTGGAAGGGAGAACTGGTGCAGTTTAGTTGTTTAAAAGCACTTTTAGCTCTGGGAAACTGTAAAGGTGAGAAAGTCAGCTTGACATTTTGCCTTTTGCTAATGGAACAGTTTTGGAGTCCTCAGTCGAAAGTGCACTCGTGTTACATAAACAGTTATGAATACTAATTATTCAGGAGTGTTTCTGCACAGTTGGCCAAGAAATAAATAATAAATATGCTGGAGGCAAATTTGTGTTTTCAAGCCTGCTAGAATAATACAAATCTTGCAAAATAGAAAAGTTCACCATGAATTGTTAATTGTTATTAAAATTAAGTTGATAAGTAAGATAATTTAACATTGTCAGTACATCATTTACAAGCAGTGTTTTTTGCTTGCTTTGTTCATTCAGTGTCGTCAAACGTTTTCCTACTTTTCGTTATCTTTTTTAAATGGTTAATTACAGCAGACTTTTTAACAACACCCTTCAAAATTAGAAAGAGAAACTTAGACTCACATTAAGGGGGTTTAAAAACAATTTTAGGGAAAGAAAAGAAAAGATTTAAACTTATGATTGGACTTGTGGACCAAAATACACCTTAGAAAAACCCCAAACACGTGCATCCTAAATGCAGTGGGGCTGTAGGCTAAGCTAACGATAAAGGTAGCTAGTCTGCTATTAAGTGTTAGCACAGGAAAAGCCCACTTGACTAACATATTGTGCTGCTGTCACATGGCAGCCCCTGCAACCTCCACACTGCAGAGAGAGAGAGATGGGTGAGCCCACAGCCAGACAGAGAGAGAGAAGAGGGGGAGGGGCCAGAGGAGGAGATGAAAGAGAGAGAGAGAGAGAGAGAGAGAGAGAAAGAGAAGATGCACGGGGGTAGACACGCGCCGAACCCCTCACTGCTCCCCAGCAGCACGTTAGATTTGTGTTTTTGTGCAGCGTTTTGTTCCGTATCTGATTGTGTTGTTCTTGGTGAAGCTCTGGGCGGTTCTAGACATCATCTGCATCCACAGCCGCAGCGGTACCAGCACACAGCCTGGCTGCATCCCACTGCTGATGGTCATGGTCAAGAAGAAAGGTGATGTGCTGGTGTGTGTGTGTGTGTGTGTGTGTGTGTGTGTGAGTCTGTGTGTGTATGACTGTGGTGAAGGTTCTGGAAATATAGATGCTTTACCGTCTCTTTTTGCTCTTTACAACCAGTCATCGGGTCAAATCTAAGCTTATAAACTGTCTCATAACCCTGCAGAGAACCACTCCTCTGACTTTAGATCAGATCATCCAGTTTGCACTGACTTGCATGTAGTAACTACTGAATAATAATCGCGAGCGTCTTGTTGCTGTTGCGCAAAAATATTGTATCTGCTAAAAAATGACAGGAAACTGAACTTCACAGGAAAAGATTAAAAAATGTCTCGTTTTTGAGTAGAAGTCAATGTAAAAATATTTTATTGCAAATCATTTTAGTGCATTTCTATTGGACCGTGATGAAATTCTGACGTGACGTTAAAGAAAATAATTTTGGTCAGATTTAAACATTTAAAAATAAAATGGATAAGGTTTTTTGTAACATACACTCATTTGACAAACCAAGAAATTGATTCATGTTGATATGAAATGAAGCATAGTATGTGTGAATGTAATGATGATACAGCTCTGGAAAAAAAAAGAGATCACTTAAAAATGATGAGTTTCTTTGATTTTACCAAATTAAAAACCTCTGGAATATAATCAAGAGGAAGATGGATGATCACAAACCATCAAACCACCAAACTGAACTGCTTGAATTTTTACACCAGGAGTAAAGCAGCATAAAGTTATCCAAAAGCAGTGTGTAAGACTGGTGGAGCATTTTTACACCCTCTTGTGGCATGCCACAGTGTCTAACCAGATCACACCTGTAATCATTTACATATCTGCTTGAGAGATACCTCACTGTTTTGCTGCAATTCCCGGCTGTGTTTTATTATATTTGTCATATTTTTAAACATTTGAAAAAGCCAGCTACCATTTAGGCTACACTGCATTAGCATTGTATCTAACAAACACATAGAAGTTTTTACATTTACACTTATATAAAAAGTTGTTACAAAAGTATTTCAGTCATTTGTTAAGTTAAATAAGATAAGTAAGAAGATAATTTAACATTGTCAGTACATCATTTACAAGCAGTGTTTCTTGCTTGCTTTGTTTATTTAGTGTTATTAATTGTTTTCCTACTTTTCTTTATCTTTTTTTAATGGTTAATTTTGGCAGACCTTTCAAAGACACCATTCAAAATTAGAAAGAGAGACTTAAACTTACATTAAGGGGGTTTAAAAACAATTTTAGGGAAAGAAAAGAAAAGATTTAAACTCAAAAGCAAGACAGAGACTTGGCAGAGATATGATATGATATTGGCCTTGTGGACCAAAATACACCAGAGACAAACCACGAACACGAGCATCCTGAATGCAATGGGGCTGTAGGCTAAGCTAACAGGGTAAAGGTAAGGTAATAAAGCTAACCTCTGTGCTATTCAGTGTTAGCACACTGGCTAGCAGCCTCCTCTAATGTCAACACTTATCTGGCAGTGCTACTAGCCTCGTCCAGCTAATGTTACCTAGCATAGCATTTTGAAGGGTGATTATAAAAAGCATTTTGCTGCATTTTCAAATGTTGTACAAAAAATGCCATAATCTAACTAAAAAGGTTAGCGTTAGCAAACTGTTGCTACAATTGCTACTGTTGAGTAAACCAGTTGTGTTTGTCTATCACAAGCATTTCCAAACACAACAAACAACAAAACTGACCTATTGTTGTAAGACAGCTAAAATAAAAAATCAATATTACCTATATTTCAAACAGGTTCTTTAAGTGGTTCTTTTTTGGCATGGGTTCTTCTCAATTGTTTAAGACCATGTACCACCCATGATCAACTAAAACATCTATTGTTATGTACATCCCCGATTCTTAAAAAGTTGGGACAGGCAACAAATTTGAGTAGAAAAGTAAAAGGAACCAATACAAACAGCCGCAATACAAGGAATTTACAACTAACTCATCTGACTGGGTAAAACAAGCATTTTAAAGAGGAGGAGTCTCTCAAAAACAAAGATGAGCAGAGCTTCACCAATCTGTCGGACTCAGATTCTGAAACAATTTTCAGTAAAATGTTGTTCAAGGTAAACTTATGAAGACTTCCAACCATCTACACCATCTGCACTACATATCATCAAAAGATTCACAGAATCTGATAAAAATCCACATTTAGAGAAGCTAGAGAAGCCTGACGCTTAGGCCCAATCCCATTTCACCACTTACCCCTACCCCTCTGTTTTGCGTGTTCACACCATGCGATAGGGGTGCACCAATTTTTGTTAGGCTGGAGGGGTAGATTAGAGGAAGGGATAAGGCTTGTGAGGGGTGTGAGAATCACTGGTAACCCACAAATTTAGTGAGTATTTTCCTTGTTAAAATTGACGATTAGCTGTATATTACTATAATTTAATGAGTAGTTTTTAATGTTTTGTGGTGGAATTCTTCGCTAGAAGTTTGTCTCAGTAGCTAGCCTAGCTTAGCTAGCTAACTTTCAGTTCTACCTTAAATAGTGCAACAGATGGCAGGGGCTGCAGCATTTAAGGCGGAACAGAAAAATTTAATAAACAAATCTGCTTCCCATCACAGAGGAATTAAGGAATGAACTTCTTCTTAGCACTTTGGATGATGTATCGGGTGATTATTAAAGGGTTTCTCAATTCTTATGGTGGAGGATTTGATTCCTTCCTCTTATAACTCTTTCCGTTCTAAAGAATAAGGGATACACTCAAAAAGAAGGGGTAGGGCGAAGAGGTGAAATAGGATCGGGCCTAACTAAGTATAGGATGCTAGTGATCTTCGGGCCCTCAGATAGCACTCAGATATTAAAAGGGTTTGCACTGTAAGTAAGAAAGCATTTTTTTTTTTTTTTTTTTACACATTGTTTGAGCTTAAACAATGGATTTTATGTGATTGGTGAAGGGCATCTTGAATATACCACATTGGGTTGCTTTGCATATCAGCAGTGATACCTGTAATTCAGAATTGTCAGAATACAGTTCAGTCTGGATAAGCATGTCAGTGATTGTTGTAAATGTAATTTTTATCTGTTGTTATTGTGTCATTATTATTTCACGTGTAAGAACACACTGGATGGTGCATGAAATTTCTGCAGAACTTAATCACACACTGGTGTGGAGCAGCAGCCCGCAGTCCTGTATGCTGTGAACACGTGCACTGCAGTGGTGCTTCAGGACTGACTGTAGAGCGTCCTGCTGTTTGCGGCTCTATAATCTCGGGGCTTCGGGAACAACAGAGCGGTTATATAAGCACTGACTCATTTTACACTGCATTATGGGATATGTTTGACTCCGGCATTGATCAGCAATCATACTCACTGACTGATGGACTGACGGACTGACGGACTGGTCTGTTGATTGATTGATTGATTGATTGACTGGCTGACTGTCTGGCTGGTTGTCTGAAGCCGTAAGTGTTTGGACGCTGTCGCTGTGCTGCGGTTCTGCAGTTTTAAATGGGACACGCTCGCATGGGGAGACGCATGGGGCGGCCCGCGCCCGTCACCATGGCAACCCACATTAAGAGGTATGGCCCATTGTTGGCCGTCCTGTTGCGGCCTCTTTCCATTATGCACGGACTTCTAAAGTATTGGGACACCTGCTTATTCAATGTATCTTGAGTTTTCATCCTGCTTTTGTTGGAGTAACTGTCTCTGCTGTCTAGAGAAGACTTTCTAATAGATATGGGGGATTTGAAACATTGCTGTACAGATTGGATTGCATACAGCGACAAGAGTATTAGAGTCTGTCGACTACTAAAATAGTGGTTAGTTGCAGCTCTAACATTTACACAACAAAAGTGAAAATCGAAAGAATGGGATGTCCCTAAATATGTATTTGATATACAGCTCTGGAAAAAAATAAGAGAGCACTTAAAAATGATGAGTTTCTTTGATTTTATCAAATTAAAAACCTCTGGAATATAATCAAGAGGAAGATGGATGATCACAAACCATCAAACCACCAAACTGAACTCCTTGAATTTTTACACCAGGAGTAAAGCAGCATAAAGTTATCCAAAAGCAGTGTGTAAGACTGGTGGAGGAGAACATGATGCCAAGATGCATGAAAAACAACTGTGATTAAAAACCAGGGTTATTCCACCAAATATTGATTTCTAAATATTAACTTCTTTTTTTTCTTTGCATTATTTGAGGTCTGAAAGTTCTGCATCTTTTTTGTTATTTCAGTCATTTCTCATTTTCTGTAAATAAATGCTCTAAATGAGAATATTTTTATTTGGAATTTGGGAGAAATGTTGTCTGTAGTTTATAGAATAAAACAACAATGTTCATTTTACTCAAACATAAACCTATAAATAGCAAAATCAGAGAAACTGATTCAGAAACTGAAGTGCTAGTGAATATTGAGTTTGGAGATGTTGAGTTAAGTTGAGTTAAACTCTGTCTCAGGTGGTGAAAGTATGGCACTTCTCACAGTCCTGACGCACTCTGCGTACCAGCCCAGTAAAACAGATCCAGCTCTGTGAGGATGACTCAGTGGGAAGCTGTAGCTGCAGTCTGAAACAGGAGCATGACTAGTGTAAACTCTTCATGACTGAATCAGAGCTCAGATTAGATCTGTTAGCATTAAACTGCCTGGAGTTTGGCTGTAAGAAAAAATTGTATTTTTGATGTAATCATGAGTTTTACTATAATAAACATGCTGAAACTGAGTAATAAGTGTTATCGCAACAGATGGAGCTATTTACACCACATATCACACATGCTAACGTGAGATATCGAGTTAGTGTGAGATAGAGTGAGGTAGAGTAAGATAGAGTGAGGCAGAGTGAGACAGAGCGAGGTAGAGTGAGATAGAGTGAGGTAAAGTGAGACAGATTGAGATAGACAGACAGAGATGTATAGCACATTGTTTTTTTTTTGGTAAAAGACTGTTTATCCTATTGTACACTCTGCACAAGGTGTGACGTGATGTTCTTTGCTATCTTTCACCCCGTCAACAGTCTATTTTTACGTCTTGTGCCCACGCTGTTAAAATAGCATCTGAGTTTATGAATAAATCTACACTGATGGTGTGGCGTGGTGGTCTGGAAGTGAGGTGTGTTCAGGTAAATTTCTGACAGTGGAAATCACAGGTGCACCACTGACTGATTAAAACCATAACAACAGTCAGTCATCAAAGTCCATTAAACACACAAGTAAATGTGTTTTAAGAAACACGAGGTTTTTTTTTGTGCTTTCATGATACCAAAGACACACCGACATGCCCTAAATCCAGCTGAGTGATGTGTAATTGATTGGTGCACTATAGATCACTAAAATAGAGCCCTGTATTTTACTGTAACAGAGAAAAACTCTGTTCTAAATGTGATGATGTTCCACCGACACGGGAAACCCTGTGTATTCAAGGCTCTAATCAGTCTGGCCTTCCCTCTAAATCTTACAATCTCCTTGGGACCCCGGTCTTAACTACATCCACCATATGTGTGTGTGTGTGTGTGTCTGTGTGTGTGTTTCCATTAGAATGCATGCCAACAGTCATCAATTAAATGAGTTCTAAGTGTAAGTCAATTTGCAGGTGGGCTTTTTCCTCTGGAGCTCTGTTTAGTTCTGTGCAGGTATTATTAGAGCTTTGTTCTACATAGACTGCAGAACACTTTGTTCTTATGTCATGGCTATGAGACATTATGTCATGATTTCCTGTCTAGTTTAATATACATTAGTATTATCAAATGTAAATATATTATATAGCCATTTAAAGAACAAATGCATCCTTAAAAAATGAATAGTTAGTTATTTAGTGTGGTAACTGCATGACCTGACAACATTTAAAGTCGTAAGGCAGACAGCAGACAAACACAGCAGAGTTTTCAATTAAATTCTCACTTTATTTAGTTTATAATTTAAAAGTTACTCGTTGCACACCAATACCTGTCTTTCTTTATCACCCCTTTGTTATAAACACCAGCACAACATAAAATATCGAAGGTGTTGAGTGGTCCAGCGGTCTAAAGCACTGCCACTATGATCAGGAGGTTGCTTTGGTTTGTGGGCCTGTGGTGGTCATGGCCCAGAGGAGCCGTGGTGGGCGGCACTGATTTCATTTCTAAAAGGTGTAAATCCTGTTACTGTGGTGTTTGTTACTCGTAAGCATCTTGGACCTGTAACTCTGTAAAGCTGCTCTGTGACATTTGTTGTAAAATCGCTAAATTAATTTTCAAATTAAATGTTTTAATTTTTCACACGTCAAACAAAGCAGATCATGGTTTAATTGATCTGGACTGAGAAATCACCTGTTTTGGTCCAAATTTTAGTATTTTTGATGCCTTTCAAACCTGTGATTTTGTTTTGGAATAAATGGAAAAGTATAAAAGTCCAGATCAAACAAGGTTTTAGAGCAGAGAATTTTTATTAGAATTTTCTTAAATTTAAGTGTTTTCATTTTTATAACGGGATGATTTTTGGTTTTTGATTTTTGGTCTCTGTCAGGGTGAGATAAGGTCCTGATCTCTCCTCTGTGAGGGTCTTTGTTTGGGCTGAGATGAAATGGGAGTGTTATGGGGGGGTTTGAACCTTATGATAAATATTCATGAACCACGGCTTCAAGAGCCCCTGTTATATCTGACTGCTGAATAGTATCACAAACCCCAGAGGATACACACACACACACACACACACACACACACACATACATTCCACATATATGCAGCCATTCTATCATTTCTTGTGCTTCAGTTTGCTCTGTGTTGTTATGTACAGAGTTGTGGAGTGAGTGTGCATGTGCCCTGGTGTGTAAATGTGTGTGTGTGTGTGTGTGTGTGTGTGTGTGTGTGTGTGTGTGTGTGTGTGTGTGTGTGTGTGTTTGTGTGTGTGTGTGTGTGTGTGTGTGTGTGAGTGTGTGTGGTTGTATAGCAGTGTCAATAGCTAATCCTCCAATCAGCATTAAAGGGCTTTGTTCTTTAGGGGGGGCCGTGCCTGTAAAACCCTGAACCCTGCCCCCGGGGGGATTCATCACTTTCACTGCAGATTCAGCAGCTTTTACTGCTTATTATACCACAGAGCCAAAACCCCGCCCCCAAACCCCGCCCCCCCACCTCAGCGCTACATCTGAGGGGGCTTTGTTGTGCTAGTTAGAGTTATCATGATACCAGGATTTTAGGGCTGATACATTGCCTGTACAAAATAAAAGTCTCCACCTGGATGTAAGTGAGTAAATGATGTGTTGGTTGGTTGATGTTGCAGTTGGTCTGCAGGTTTAGGTTCAGTAACAGTATGTGCTGAAAGAATGAGGTCAGCTGACTCTACCTGAATATACTGAATATAGAGCAGATTATTCTTCTATCAATGGATTAATTTTTCTTCATATTCCAAGATGAACAATATCAGGATTGATGGAGCTGGAATAGTGAAAGAGTTCAGGGTTCAGGGAGCATGAGATCATCATTTATCATTTTCACACATGGATTGAGAGAGAGTTCACCACAGAGTCCAGATCTTAACCTCATTGAGAATCTTTGGGATGTGCTGGATGGAGAAGAGCTGCTTTGTGCAGCGGTTGGTCAGACTCTACCATCATCAATGCTGCTGCTGCAAGATCTTGGTGAAAAATGAATCCAGAAACACTGGATTGAAATAAATCTTGTGACGTTGCAGAAGATTATTGGAGAAACAATCCCACAGTGAATGCAGCGTCACGCAATCAAAGATAAAGACGATCCAACTAAATATTAGAGTGTGTGATATATATATATTTTTTGGACAGGCAGTGTATAATCACATGTTCTAGTTTTAGTGTTAGGACCCTGGATGCAGCATTTATAACTATTAATTCAGAACTCTTTCTGTAGTCTTCCAGAACTGTGTTTTTCAGCACGTCTGCCCCTTTAAAAGGCCACTCATTAATTTTTGATGTTTGTTCCGTGTCAGAGCTGTTCTTATTGAGGACGTTCTTGGTGGAAGAGAAAAGAAACAGACAAAAGGAATATCAAATAGATCTGCTTTTTTGGTCTCCAGGGATTTAATAGAATAGTCAGTGTTAAAATTGAGCCAAAAATACATTAGCTATTTAACTTTGCAATTATGAATGATGAAAATCACAGTATTAAAAACTAACTGTGTTAATTTCATCAGTGCATAGATTTATCAATTGAAGTAAACACTGCCCCATTTCTAATTCCTAATTCTCTTTATTCTCTTATTGTGATGTCAGCACTTTTTACATATTTATTTAATACATTTTTTTTATTTAATTGCTTTGTATTTTATCAAATAGATGTTTTTAAGGGCTGCTCTGTGAAAGCTGTTTCAAAAAAATCACTTTTATGGTATCACAATACACAATACTTCCTTTTCTCTCATTCTCCCATTGTTTCTGTTGTTCTTCATCTTTGTCTTCTTCATCTCCTTTACACTCTAAGAAATATAAGTACAGATTTGTACTTAAAAGAGTACAAAGCTTGTCGCTGGGGCTGTACCTTTTATTAAGGTTCAAAAAAGTACCTTTCAGTGAAAGTACTTTTTTGTACCCATGTTTTTTGTGCCAGTATAGATTATAAAGATTATAAACATTGTCATCAACTAAAAATGGCTCAAAAACTTGATGATACAAAATTGTCTGGCTTTCAAATAAAAAATGTGCAATTTAAATATATACTGTTCATTAGTACAGTGATACAGAATACTGAATGTACCCTTTGGCTGGTTAAATGGTACAAATTTGTACTTATTGCTGTCAGGAAAGACATTGTACTTCAGAGGGAACAAATCTGACCCTGTAAAGACCAATATTGTACCTTTGAGGGTACAATTATAAAGAATGTACCTTCGAGTACAAAAAAGTACTCATATCGTACCTCTGTTTTTTAGAGTGTACCGTCTTCTTCTGCTCCTTATTAATATTATCAATGCTTTTATTATTAGGGGGGCAGGAAAAAATCGATTCGTTTCTAAAACTGAACGATTCAGAATTTCCTGAAATATTGTGATGCTATTTTAGTATTTGTGATACCTCTGGATGGTTTACCGAACAATGCTATACTGAGCACGGTGCAGCAGCAGCAGCAGATCCTAATGCAGCTTTTCTGTGTTTGTTTTCGGTGTTTTGTTCAGTGGCCCATACGCAGGACACCCAGCACACGGAGAAGCCCCTGATCCAGTGCTATAAGTGTGGGGAGCCATGCAAGGGCGAGGTGTTACGCGTGCAGAACAAGCACTTCCACATCAAGTGCTTCACATGCAAAGGTGAGGAACAGCATGCATTCTGGGATCTGCAGTTTATTATTGTTAGAGAACAGTCGATTCTCATAGCTGACATGAAATGAAGTAAAGTTTACTAAAAGAAAGGATTGACTGAAGTTCAGTTCACTTATTTACTCTCTGTAACATTTAAGTCTTGAAACCGAGTTGAAGTTACTTAAATTTATCTGAAATTAAATTTACTTTAAAAAAAAGCAAATGCAGAAAGTTGCGAAACTTTTTAAAAGTAAATTTTACTCATCGTTTTTTCTGTGTATACCCCGAGGCATGGGTAAATCGTTGGGCCAAGGGGTGAAATGGGATTAATTGGGCCCTTAGTCTGCTGAGCCATTTAGAGCCCATGTGAAATGAATTAAATCTGATTGAACACTTTAAGGCAAAAAGTCTTTTTAAGATTTGAGTCACTTCAGCCTAGTAGGTGTGAATGTAGCACACGAGTCTACAGCAGTTCCCCCCTTTTAACCTTTTTACTTTTTCACTTTTTCTTTTAAATTTTAGACTGATGTTGGCGTCTATTTCATAAAGATTTCTCATGCATCCCCAGAGTTAAGGTCATCAGGGTTAATAGCTTATCTAGCTGGACATTTTTAGGCCGGGCTGCTCTGGATCAGGATCCCAAATAAGCCAAATGCTGCACATCCCTGTTTCATGAAGCTACAGCATGTTCATTTTACACCATATTTTTGATTTTGTCTCATTTGAGATCATGTTTAATCAGTGTAATTATTATTATTTTTTTGTTTTCTGTTCACTGTTCGCCCTACAAATTGAGATATTTCTATTAATGAAGTACTCATCTCACCTGGCTACTTCCTATCAGTGCAGATTACACAGACTGTCATTCGATAAAACTGGACTCGTCTGGCAGAACTCCAGATTTAATCCAATCCCGGGTTAAGAAGTAAATCTCGTCATGCTAGCATCCCTGAGCCCTTATCCTGTTAACTTTCTGTCCACATTACCTTAAAGACTGGGAGAAGGATCTTATATAAGGTTGCGTTAGTGTTTGTTTGTGTTTGTTGAGGGACATAATATTATGTGGCTGTGCTCTTAATCACAGAGTCTCTCATTCCTGAGGATAATCTGGTATGGGAACTAGGGGTGGGCGATACGGCCCTAAAACGATATCACGATTTATCATGGTATTTTTTGTGATAATGATATTTTTTGGCGAGATGACAAAACATTGAATAAAAAAAAAAAAACAACAAAAAAAAAGAATTTTATTTTTAATTTAATTTTTATTTATGTCAATGATCCAGAATGTTTTGTCATGATGCTAATAATAATAATGCACTCCAAATATCTCCATATATCCAGGATTAAAGTAAAATAAATTATACTGGACACATATAATCTCTTAATCTCTAGTAGATTTTTAATGGGAAATGAGAACAGTGTGAATTTTTCTTTTGATAAAAACAGTAAAAAAGGAAAAGGTAGAACCCTGATGTGATAATTAGGGGTGATATGGTGATATGGCGCCATATTTCAGGGTATAATATCACACTATTTCACTGTTCTCATTATTTCCCATTATATATCTACTAGAGACTAGGAGATTATATCTGTCCAGTATCATTTATTTTACTTTAATCCTGAATATATGGTGATATTTGGAGCAGTACATTATTATTATTATCATTCTGGATCATACTGGACTTCTGTTACAAATCTGACAAAATCTCAGTGCCATATCATATCGTTTAGTATGCAACAATAATATGTATTTTTCATTTTGTTGCTGTGGTGTATTTTTGAAATATATATATATTGATTCAGTGTTTTGTAATTTCCCCAATATTGTGATATTATTTTAGGCTCATATCGCCCACCTTTAGAGTGACCCTTTTACTAAATATGAACCATGCAGGATGCCCATACATTTGTCCTTAATCAATATAATATTCAATTAATCAACAATGGAGATGTTCTGTGTTCTACGTTGTATAGCATCTCACACTTTTAACTTGTGAAAAGCCAAATTTAATGTATTCCTTTGTGTCTGAGGCTTTCAGAGATCAAAGCAGGTTTGCTGGGGCAGGCAGTGGGGTGGGGAAAGTGGTGGTGGGGAAATTCTTCCCAAAATGATTAGATATTCATTTATGCATCAATTTCCCAAATTGAGCAGATCTGAGTTTTGATCATTTTTGAACTTTAGTATCCGCTGTGTGTTTCTGACTCTGTTTTAAGTTGAGTGTATTGAGTCTTTGGGGAGAGACCACTGTGCGTTTCCCCTCTGGACGAGTCCTGTGCGCAGTAATCCACAGTCTTGAGCTTTTAAAACTCTTTTAAGCTGCAGAATATTGATTTTCCACAGTGACGCATATCCTCACAGGGTGTGCTGCGGTTTTCCTCTACCTGAACTAATCTATAGATACAGAGACGCAGAGTCTGGTAGACGTGGGATGGAACCGAATTTTTTCTGCGGAGGTTTGCATTCACTTAAACCACTTAAACTGCAATTATTGTAATTAATAATTAATATATTCTGATATCACAACAATTGATTGCAGTAGCTCACAGGTAGGACCTTTGTGCACTGAAACAGCCGAGCTCCCATGCTGATGCTCCCACCCCCATGCTTAACAGTTAGAAGGAAGTTCTTGAAATTAACTTGAAATCTTTAGATTTGTTCTGTCTGCAAAAGGGTCACAAATAACTACTTATGACAGCAATAAACATTGTTAAACTGTTAAATAATGTCTCAGCTAATTATTATGATATTAGTTTAGACTTTTTAAAATGTTATTAAATTATAATGCATAAAAAATATTGAATTAAGACATTAGTTCTAAAATGTAATGATTAATAATATCTTAACTAGTGTCCAATAATAATTAGTTGAGACAATCTGTTGTAAATACTGTTAAATAATGTTGATTAATACCCTTATTGTAGGGTGTTATCACTAATACAATGGGAAAATAATGGCAAATTCACGAAAAAAGTATTTTAATATTAATCAAATGTTTAATTTCGTTCAGTTTTAGCCAAAAATACTCATTTTGGTGCATCCCTCGTCTCTATTAGAAAAAGAGAGCAGCATCTCTTTGCTTCTTCCTTCAGATCAATGCCTGGCTGTGGTGTAAAGCAGGCCAGCTTCACACTCTGCAGCCTGAGAACTCATTTAAATTCTGTAACACACACTCACACAACTCTAAAACAGGCCTGAGTGAATCTGCTGATCAGCGTTTGATGTTTCAGCAGCAGCGACAGCTATTCCACCGTCTCTGATACACTGCTGGAGTAGCTTCACTCAGATCTCAGCTCATAACTATAGAGAGAATATATATATATATATATATTCACCTGCACCCATAATATCAAGATTCACCTTTAGTTTAACCCCTAAAACCCTACAGATGGATTTCCCGTCCAAAATCTCACCTTGTGTTTTCAGCTTAATTACTCAGGAATCCCTTCACACTTAAACATAATCCATATATGGTTAGAAAGGGCGGAGCTTACTCTTTCTAAAAATATTGATCACATCCCAGTGTGGTAAAGCTAAATCTACAAGAAACCCATTGAGAGAAAAACACCTAAAAAAGTGAAAAATCTCCTTCCCCAACCAATATTATTTACCTTTAGTGCTTCAAACATATTTATATGATGTTTCAATAAACCATTTAATGAACTCAAATCATCAATATTCTTATGCTTTCAACTCATAAACACCCTAGAGGCTATACATTCAAGAAAAACAGGTGCTTGGTAAATTTTTGACCAAAACATGATCAGTTCCAGGAAAATATAACAATTCTGCTTCCTTTTACATTTTAAATGATGATATTTTTGAGCAGTCTTATGTGGAGTAAGTTAGCCATGATGCTAACAGCCAGTTTAGGCAGGGTTGAAGCTGTGATGCTACCAGACACAACAGCAGGTCTGGGCTGGGGAGGTTGAAGTGGGTGAGCACTGATACTGACTGAAATGTACTGTATATTTTAAAATTTTATTTAAAACTACATTAAATTATGTTACTAGAGACAAGAGAGGAAATTTAGTTTGCACATAATGTAGACGTCTTTACAGATGAGACAATATATCACTTTACCTATATCACTATATCACTATTATAATATATCACTGTTATATTGAAACCATGATATTGAATATTTAACATTATTCACATTGTGACCAATAGCAGCGTGAGCTGAAAAGCTGCTATTGGCTAAATCTCTGAGTCTGAGTGTGAAACTCGAGCACAGGTGTCACGACATGGCCTGCTCTGCACACCTTCCCTTACTTATCCCTGTTTAAACTCATTAACTACAGCACAGCCTGTGCTGAAAGCCTACTGCAATCTCTCTCTCTCTAAATCCCTCTCTCTCTTTTTCTCTCACACACTCATATGCATGAATACACTCTTATACACTTCAGACATTGTGTACCTCTAAGGGATGGGAATCTTAGAGCATCTCACAATTCAATATTATTACAATATATTGCCCATAATAAGAATGATATCATGATATTAATATTCTGTTATATTCTGCTATATACTTTTAGACAATTCTCTACGATACCACATAGTATCTGTGTTACTGAAAAAGATAAAATAATAAAATACTCCTAAATATAAAGCCAATATCAGAAATTATGGATTTATTGGTGCCAGTTTTACAGCATATAGCTTAGATTCCTCTTTTCTTTTTAACACACATACTGTACCCTCAACTCTTGTGCAACTCTTTCAGGTGTGGCGTTATTCCAATGCTGAACATAGCAGCAGAATTGTTCTAATTTATTGCAGTTTACGGGTGTTAATATGTGTAGATAGAACACAGCTATACTGAAGTAAAATCATTTCTGTGCAACTGTGTAACATAAGTTTACAGAAAACAATATGCAAAAAAGAAAATACATTAATGCAAATGTCAATATTTTGATGCCACATATCGATAATGCATAAGAAACAAAAAAAGACATGATATACAGTATATTTCAACAAACACAGCACACCACCATAAACATAGCATCCCCACTGTGAAGCATGGTGGTGGCAGCATCATGCTGTGGGGATGCTTCTCAGCATCGAGTCATGGTAGGTTGTGAAGGGTTAAATGTTGCATGTCAGGGTTGCATTTTTAAAAGGGTAAATATTGGCTAAATTGAATAAATTGAACACAAACTACCCTGTGTTGTTCCTGCGTGCGGTTCTGCAGTGTGTGGATGTGACCTGGCTCAGGGAGGATTCTTCATGAAGAATGGAGACTACCTGTGCACTCTGGACTACCAGCGCATCCACGGCACGCGCTGCAACTCCTGCGGCGAGTTCGTGGAGGGGGAGGTGGTCACCGCTCTGGGGAAGACCTACCACCCGGCCTGCTTCGTCTGCACCATCTGCAAGTAAGATACATATACACACACATGCAGCGACACAGTAAATGTGTTTTTTTTTTGTGTTTTTGTCATTGTACAGTCTTTTCTGTCTGAATGGGTTGCCAGATATTGAACATGAGAATATGTATTCACTCATAAAATAACCATTATATAGAATGTTGTTAATTTCTAATATTTTTCTATATATTTAGAAAATTGTTAAAAATTAGTTATCCTCATTAATGCAGTAAATCCATTCACTACTGCATTTTTAAACTGTGTGACAAATCTGGTTATTTCTGCCTTCTGAACTAACTATGTAATACTGATTCATGTTTCTACAGTAATTCAGTAAATTCAGTAGAGTTAATGATTGTAATGGTCAGGGATGTGATAAAGGCCTGGATTTTTAGGGGTCTTAAAGGTAGATTTCCAAATTGAATTGGACAATGATGACAGAGGTGAGCACTGTAAATTTGTTAAATAATCTAAATAAATCTTTACCACCAGTCTTTAAAATACCAGTAAATAGAAATGATTGCTCTCAGATTAAAAAGTAATTTTTATTTTATATGGTTGGTATCAATGAATATTTTGCAAGTTGATAAATAAAAATACAGTACAATACAGTGATTTGATATAAATGAGATGCCTTTAAGGAAAAGAAATACTAAAATAAAAAAATTAAAAATTAATCTCAAATTCAGGATACAATAGAAATATATGACCACTCTTACCGTGCATGGATTTTTATTTCCATTGCATTGGAAGCCAGTGTGTAATATTTTATTTCATATTGAACTTTCTATCTTATAAACCATCCCATAAACCAACAGTAAAAAAAATCATGATTAAAAAGTCTTCTAAATCACATTAAATTAGTAAAAATGAGCTGTTGCTTTGCCTCAATGGCTCTAGTACTACTATTTTTCCAATGCAGTGGGTGGAGTCAAGTTTAAAAATCTGTTCATTGGCTGATTCATTGTCATTCTGTTACAACATCTTTTAAATTGTGTTATGTGCCACAAAACATTAAAAAATAAAAAATATTATGATATCCATTGTAATGGATGAAGGGTCCGTACCCTTTCGGATTAAATATTTGTATTTGAACTTAAGTATGGGACTACTGTATTTCTGCCACCTCTGGGTACTATATAAATGATATAAGTTGTATAGTAATGTGTATGATGGGTTTCTAGAGGATAAAACGGTGAATTGATTGATTGTAAAGCTGCTCGTTTGTTTTGTGGTCCTCAGACGTCCGTTTCCTGCTGGAGACAGAGTTACGTTTAATGGGAAGGACTGTCTGTGTCAGTACTGCGCCGAGCCCATGTCCCCCGGACCTGCAAAGGGCATCAGTGGTCCCTGCAGTGAGTCTCAGCTAAACTCTCATCATACACTAGTCAATGCTAAATTACCCCACAATATCACCTGTTACATCATTACATTTCTAATCAATTAAACTAAATTTAAATAAAGAAAAGAAAATGTAAAGGCTGCATTTTATGGAGATGCGGATTTCATTTTCCAGCAGGATTTGGCACACTGCCCACACTGCCAAAAGCAACAAATGGTCTTAATATATAATATTCAAATTTTCTGAGACACTGATTTTTGGGTTTTCATTGGCTAGGGTTAGAATAGATCACTCTGTGTTTAATACATCTATATAATATATAGATATAGTTTCACCTTTTCTACTGAATTACTGAAATAAAGTAACTTGATACTTTACTTGTTATTTTATATGATATTCAATTTTTTGAGAGGTGCACTAGTATTGCATTAGGATTTGATTCAAGTTTACTTTTTAATTTAAGCCTATATTTTATTCATAATAATTGTTTAGTATCTACTTATGTAGAATCTACTAATAATTGTTCAGTTGCTACTAGCTATTCAGTATTTTCTTCAGTTTCTACTAGTTCCTTATTGTATATGAAAAAGTACCTATTAATATCTATGTAGTACCTAATAATAATAATTGTTTAGTAAGTACTTATTATTCTATATTAACTAATTGTATACTTGTATACTCTATAAATCAGTCAGTACAGAGTAGTATTACAGTATGTATGTTTTTCACTTTTCTGTTATTCTGAAAAAGTAATTATTTAGTAATTACTAATAATTACTATAATATTACTAAATTATTCATGACCAAATCATTATTAATTAAGTTCTAATTTATTTAATATATCGAAATAGTCAGTCAGTACTAACATAAGGTCTATAGAGTTGGGTTGTTTAGTCTCTGTGTATTGTGTTAAAGATGTGTGTGTGTGTGTGTATCAGCGTGTGCTGGCTGTGGCAGGGACATTAAGAATGGTCAGGCTCTGCTGGCGCTGGAGAGACAGTGGCACCTGGGCTGCTTCAAATGTAAAGCCTGCGGGAAAGTACTGACCGGAGAATACATCAGCAAGTACGACACACACACACACACACACACACACACACACTATACACACACACACACTATACACACACACTATACACACTACACACACTATACACACACACACACACACTATACACACACACACACACACTATACACACACACACACACACTACACACACACACACACACTACACACACACACTACACACACACACACACACACACACACACACACACACACACACTATACACACACACACACACACTATACACACACACACACACTATACACACACACACACACACTACACACACACACACACACTACACACACACACTACACACACACACACTACACACACACACACACACTACACACACACACTACACACACACACACACACACACACACACACACACACACTACACACACACACACACACACTATACACACACTACACACACACACACACACTACACACACTATACACACACACACACACACTATACACACACACACACACACTACACACACACACACACACTACACACACACACTACACACACACACACACACACACACACACACACACACACTACACACACACACACACACACTATACACACACTACACACACACACACACACACACACACTACACACACACACACACACACACTATACACACACACACACACTACACACACACACACTGTCTTGTGTTTTGTGCTGGCTTATGTCCTGTTAATAGACTGTGGTTCTGTGCAGGGATGGCGCCCCCTACTGTGAGAAAGACTATCAGATCCACTTCGGGGTGAAGTGTGAGGCGTGTCATCAGTTCATCACGGGAAAAGTTTTAGAGGTAGAGTAAATTCTGTTTCCTGTCATATCAACCCATTCTTCAGAATTTCAGGAAGTGACATCAGCTGCTTCTGGTTCTGAGGATCATATAAAAAGTTTCCTCATTAGTTTTTTTGTATATTTGACCTTATTGTAACAATGACTGAGGAGCTCAGTCTCAACACTCAGTCCTGTTACCTAAATTAATTCTTACATCTTATTTGTTTATTTCTTATAAAATACACGTTTTGGGAAAATCAATAGAATGTGCTCAGTGTCCTCATGCTGTTAGCATAGCCGCCATTTAGCTATTTGTCATGTTTTTGCTGATTCAATGCTAGAAAACTCAGTCCTGTTACTTTCAAAACATAAAATGTAACAGGAATGAGTGCCAGTAACAGGAGTGATTTGTCATAAATATTAACTATTTGAATATGCAGTCAGCCATTTCTTTAAAAATAAAGACTTTCTTAAGAAAAATCTAAGTAATTATGGGAGTTTGTATGTTTCAATTAGGCTGTGAAGTTACAGATTTGAGAATTATATGTACACATATTTATCTGGGTACGTAAATGTTTTTACTTGGAAAATACAAGCTATTTTTTTTACAAGTTACTGGTGTGGCAGTGGTGTGTTGAGCTGGTGGTACAGTGAGTGGATCAGATAATGCAGCAGTGCTGCTGGAGTTTTTAAACACTGTATTTAATCTATTCTCCAACAACTGGTCCAGCTAACACACCGCCAGTCACTGCAGTGCTGAGAATAAAGAACCCATCACCCAAATAATAATATATCTCTGTATCTCAGTGGTGATTTTTTCTATACTATAAGTATTAAAGATCAGGTTATAAATAAGGAGGAGAATAATACTATAATAATAACTACAGTCTGTAACTCAGAATTACAGAACTACAAATGGTTCTATAAGAAGGTTGGAAATTTATTTACATTTATTATAATGTTATATATCATATATAGACCCTTATGCAGAGTAATGCATTTACACTTTTTTTTTTTACTTTGTGCCACTCTCTGACTGGCTCTGAAAAGAAAGTAGCTCCGCCCTTTGGCACTTTTTTTGCATATCATAATCTGCTGGGTGTGTAGAGCTGCAGAACGGAGCAGTTAAACGCAGTGCAGGATGTCCCGTATTTAACAGCTTTACAGGAACTTTGCAGGAATTAATCTGGACTGACTTTAGTAAGACCCTTTTTTATATTTACTCAGCTTGTGTTGAGTGTGTGATTATATTAAAGAGGTGGGTGATATGATGATATGTAACCAGTACTGTTACACATTTATACATTTTTATTTTGTGTCTTATACTGTATATTACCATTATTTATTCTGCATTAAACAACTGGATTTACCAAACATAGAGTTTTGGTCAATTTAAAGATTACTGCAATGATTGTTTATTAAAAAGTGATAATTGTATGTCATAATTTTCGTATATAAAAGTTTTGTAAAATCATGCATACATTTAATATTTAAAAAAGAAAAAAAAATATATATATATAGTTAAAAATCACCCAAAAACTTTACTTAAAGGGTAACTAAACCCTCTGATTTTTTCTGACTCCACCCTCAGCTCAAATTAGAAAATAGCTAAAAAAAAAATGGGAGGGGTAGTTTGGGAGGGGCACTGTGTGATGTATGGGTTTAGGGGCAGGGCAGGAGGGAGAGCTGATTGGCTGAGCTGTAGCAGCAGCAGTGTGTCTCTGATAGTGAGATGTGAGATGCAGATGATTGGACGTCGTCAGCAAGGGGGCGGTATTTATTGATTATTGACTGATTTGTCCATTGTGAGGATGTGTCTGCGTACCAAAGTACACGAAAACATCATTTACACCTATAGTACAGTTATATAGTTATATAACCTGAGAGGAGCTGCAGAGGCAGAAATTACTACAATAAAAATGTTTTTAAAGGTTAGGAAATGTTTATGAAACAAATATGATTTAGGGTTTAGTGCCTCTTTAAAGCTGCTGTCCTTAAGTTTTTTTTATTATTATTTTTAATGGAAATCAGTAGCATTTCTGAGTTGGGAGTTGGCACAATATTCTAATTAAACTAAATATCAGCTTATTTTTTATCTTTCTGGTTATGTTTTCTTATTTAGTGTTCATTTAGTGGTCATTATCTTAGTTTAGTATCAGTTTGCACAATTTGGAGATTTTGAAGATTTATTTTTGTCCGCACAAATAATTAATATGAACTTCTAAAAAATATCAGAACGTTTCTGATTCTAAATAAATCTGCTAACAGTTTCTACTGTAATGCAGATCAAAGTTTTAAGTGGAATTTTGAAGTGAATATACTGTAAATTGACACATAACAGTTGAGTGCATGTATATATATAATCAGTATGAACTGAAGGCCTTTCAGTGCAGCGTGGAGCTCCAGGTTCAGGCCATAAATGCAAATAATCCAGGTTTTAAATGGTAGCATATAAGAGGCAGTATCAGCCGTAGCGTGGGGTGACTTTATTTGATTGGCAGCTGACTGTCTGATTAGAAAGTGCTCATGCAAATCGACTCGGCCATGAAGTTCTCCCGTCCAACAATTTTGCATTTCTTATAGAATTAGGTGATAATTTAATGTTATTCCATATTTAAAATGTATATTTTAAGTGAAATATATAACAAAACATCTGTTCATGTAATATGATATGCCATGTATCACAAAGTGTATGTGTGCATGTGTGTGTGTGTGTGTGTGTGTGTGTGTTGGTAGGCAGGGGATAAGCACTACCACCCCAGCTGTGCTCGCTGTAGCAGATGTAATCAGATGTTCACTGAAGGAGAGGAAATGTACCTGCAAGGTGAGACTGCAGATAAAGATGCTGTTTTGTTGCTGTAATGAACATAAAGCAGGTTTAACTACTTTGCTTTGTTGCAGCTTTAAACTTAACACAAGTGATAGAGCAAGTGTACTTACACATGAGTAACAACGTGTGTGTACTCAATCAGCCCTAATTACATACTAGACAATAACTGTTGGATAAGTTTATACTCAACTTATCACACACACACTATTACACATGTGTAAGTACACACATGTTGTTACACATGTGTAAGTACACTTACTCTATCAGTTGTGTTAGTACACTCACCCTGGTACACATGTGTAATTACACAAGTCAAAATTATCCTTAATACACATGTGTAATTACATTACCTATACCTTTGTAGTTAATCTGTAACAATGTGTACTTCATCAGTAGTTACACTGTAGTTACATGGATTGTTACTGTGTAACTACATAGTACTTAGGGACACTTATTATAAAGTGGGACCAAGATATATAATATAAAATTTCTCAGGCTTATATTAAAAATCCCAGGCTTCTTCCACTGGTTCCTGAGGTTCCGGCCTGATAATGGAAGGCATTAATCAGTCAGTGTTTCTCTGACAGGCTTTAATCCCTCGCTGTGTTCGGAGAGAATGTAAAACGCTCTGCTTTCTCTATGTGTTCAGGATCAACTGTTTGGCATCCAGGCTGCAAGAGCTCCACCAGAACAGAAGAGAGACACAGGGTGAGGCTCTTCTTCCTGCCTCGGCACGTTCTGACACAGTAAAGCTGTGCAGCTCGTGTTTCTGCATCCACCTCACTGTGCTGTAAAGGTGTAGGGTTGGTTTCAGAAGCCGGGACCAATAAACTGCTTAAAATCCATGGATATACACTCACTGACAAATATAAAAATAACGTGTACAGTATACAGTAGGTGTATATAATAATGAATGTTTGTAAATGAGTATTAGACAGTATTAGAGTGAAGGGTACCACTTTAAAATAAGACTACCTTTATAAAGGGTTTATAAATGATTTACGATTAGTTTATTAATGGTTAGTAATTAGGTTGTAAATGCCTTAAAAATCATTAATAATCAGTTATAACACATACATAGAAAGGGCTGTGGGATCACTATTTGGCAAACAACAGGTCATTGTTGCCCTTTCTATGAATGGGTTATAACTGATTATTAATGTAATTTGTAAGGCATTTACAACCTTATTAGTAACCATTAATAAACTAATTGTAAACAATTTATAAACCCTTAATAAAGGTAGTCTTATTTTAAAGTGGTACCAAGTGAATAAATAAGGTTATTGGGGAAACTTATATTTAAGGAGACTCTATTTTAGTGGATACTGAGTAAGATCGAGTTGGGCATGGAGGCATAAAGGTTCTGTATGGCTTCCTGCAGCACATTTACCCACAGAGGTTGCAGCTGGGACTGTAGATCCTGTAGCTCTACACTCGTAGATTCCTGAAGCTGGCTTACGAGCTTCCAAGTCCCATAAATTCTCAATTGGCAATAAATCTGTAGACTGGGCACACCAGGCAAACACTTTGTGTGTGTGTGTGTGGGCGAGCATCATCCTGCTGAATATGTGATTCAAATTTCACTACTAGGGATGAGCGAGAATTGCATCACATAGCAGTCCAGGTCTTGTTCATGACACCCTTGAAACAGGCTGCCATCAGCTGCTGGAGCCCCGAGAGAGCACAGCTGTCTATGCTGTTTCTCTCTGGGTGGGTACAGTACAGTATATGGCGCTCCTTTGCTCTATCCCCTCTTTCATCACTCCTAGGGTGATGTGGATCAGCACAAGGCTGCGTCTGTGAGCTGATGTATCAGAACCACCAGAGTCGCTGTAGGCGCTTTCCTCCGAGCGTTAGCGCTGTGATGCTACTCGGCTAAAAAAGGTTCAAAAAGAGGCGGAGTCTGACTTCTGACTTCACATGTATCGGAGGAGGCATGTGCTGGTCTTCTTCTCCCTCCTGGTGTTGGAGCATCATTAGTGATAGGAGGGATATACAGCTGAGTAGCAGCTGAGTTGGTGGGAGAAAATTTGAAATAAAAAAGGGAAATGCTGCCCAAATGTAGTCTCTGAGAGCATACGGGTGTGTTTTATTTTATTTTTTTGTCAGTGAGTGAATATCATTGGAGTAGCCTTACTTCAGATGTATTTTTTCAGTCCGTGTTACAATTATTTTCTCTGTAGTGCAGATTTAGCTCATTTTGAAACTGGAAAAGTGGTATATCCCCGAGTCCTACTCGAAAACTATATGCCTATGAAAGTGTGACGGTCTCTCTGAAGGACTGTGGGTGTCTCAGAACTTTAAGGAATCAAGTCGAGTCCGCTCCCGTATGCAGGCTGTTTTTATACAGTACAGGCCAAAAGTTTGGACACACCTTCTCATTCAGTGCGTTTTCTTTATTTCCAAGCTCATTGCGAGAATGATGCCAAAAGTGTGCAAAGCAGTAATCAGAGCAAAGGGTGGATATTTTGAAGAAACTAGAATATAAAACGTTTTTTTTTTAAGTTCATAAAACTCCACATGTGTTAATTCATAGTTTTGATGCTTCAGTGAGAATCTACAATGTAAATAGGCTTGAAAATAAAGAAAATGCGTCCAAACTTTTGGCCTGTACTGTACCTGTAGAATCAGGTG
This sequence comes from Astyanax mexicanus, assembly GCF_023375975.1. Taxonomy (NCBI): domain Eukaryota; kingdom Metazoa; phylum Chordata; class Actinopteri; order Characiformes; family Acestrorhamphidae; genus Astyanax; species Astyanax mexicanus. Next base: position 563,299 of record NC_064414.1, on the reverse strand, counting down.
TGTCTCCAACCTCCCCTCTGCCTTCCTCCACAGCTGTTGCCCGCGTCACTAGCACTCCTCGCCAAAACAGAAAGGCAGGTACTGTATTTGCTATCGGCTGTGCCATGGCATCACATGACCATGCGCTGCCCCCCCGGAGGCGGCCCCGGCTGCAGCGCCGCCTCCTTCAGAGCGTACCGCAGACCCATTCTCAGTCAGAATGCCTGCATTTGACCCGCAGCCACGCAGGACCATGACTCGCCATCGGTAGATCCATATGAACCGCAGAGTTTTTCCTGACGACGTCACCCAGCCCATGATCAGCCATGATAATCCCACTGCTCTGTGTGTTTCTCACCACTACTGCCTGAAAATCCACATTCAGACCGAGCAAAACATCTATAATACAAATTAAACTGTTTAATTCAGATTCATTAAGAAGCCGGTTGGTTGTGATGACACACAGAGCAAACTTCTTAAGTGCTTTTCTGCTCTCGACCTGTTTTTGAGTCTTAGTGTTTGGATTAACATGCTGACGGTGTGCTGATCAAATGTTTTCTTTTCTTAAAGCAGTCATGAAATCATGAAATCACTTAGCTAAACACTGTTTATACTGTCCATACAATCACCTGCATACCTGCACACATCCACAATAATACACTGCGTATATTCATTACCCATCCACTCACTGGACACTCTATGGGGTGTACCTACTTTAATAGGTCCATTGTTGGTATTTTTGTATGGAACACTGCATTTTTTGGACAGAATTTCGTTCACTTTAATCAACTTTGAACAGATTTCTTGGGTTCAGGTCGGATTCAGACAGAATCGTTTCAGCTTTGGGTCAGTTATGCAAACCTTTGTTGAAAAAAAGCCCAGTTTCTAATGTTTTTTTGGGCAGTAAGGACAGAATTTTGTCAAACTTTTACACCATTTTGCAACAAACATTTGACAGGATTGTTGAGAATCTGAAATTCCCAGTTGTCAGGTCAGTTAAAACATAATAATTTTATAGTCCTTAATTTTATAGTTATTTTATTGGGCTTAGGTAAGTTTTGGACAGAATGTTGCTTGGACCTAGTCAATTTCCAACTAAAATTGGTTGGATTAGGGTTAGTTTTAGACAGATTTGACCTGTTTGACCTGTGTCAGTTTTAGAGGAGGATTTTATTTGTTAGAATTAGTTTTGGACAGAATAATGTTGCACTCAGTTTTTTAAAGTTTCCTTGGTCTGTGGTTAATTTTGTTTGACATTTTTGTTGGACTAATTTATAGACAGATTATTGTTAGTATCTTGGCAGTTACCAATAGAAATTAGTTGAAATTAATTAGAGTCATTTTAATTTTATTGGGCTTTACTCAGTTTTAGAGAATTTCATTGGACTTGAATCTGTTTTAGATAATTTTATTTTATTTCATTTACTGTGCTTCAGTAAACAGAGTCTCCAGCTGTACACAGCGAGGTGGAGCTACCAGGCGTTTCTAATAAAGTGGCCTGTGAGTGCATATTCCGTCTTTGTGGCTGAGTCATCGATGAATCAGCAGTTAGACCAGGTTTGGGTTTGTAATTATAATGCCACTCTTTGTGGCACCACCCAAATAGACATTGTTATATAGAGTTTTTATAGTTTTTGCTTCGTCAAATACATCATTTATCTGTCATCTAATCATAATCATAGCCAACACAAGCCTATTTACTTAGAAAGATCACAACAGGTCTGGATTCATCCCTCATAAACCATTAGTCCTCCTCCTACACTGAACAAAAATGATGCGTAAAATTAATTTTAAAAAGGTTTCACAACTTTCTGCATTTGCTTTTTTTAAGTAAATTTAATTTCATGTAAATTTAAGTAATTTCAACTCAGTTTAAAGACTTTTTAAATTATTATTATTAAATTATAATTCCTGAAATTTAAATATTTTTAGTTAAAACACATATTACACTGTCTCAATACATGGATGGCATTTAATACATTCTTTATACTAGTATACTAAAGTATAGTATAGTATAGTTTAGTAAAGTAAAAATAATGTATAACATGCATCCATGTGTTGAGACAGTGAGACTTGGTCTGTTTACAAAATAAATATTTGAGATTATGTAAATATTTGAATGTGTGTTTTAACTAAAATCATATATAATAATATTGTATAAATGAAGTAATTGTAATTAGGTAATATTGTATAAATGAAGTAATTGTAATTAGGTAATATTGTATAAATGAAGTAATTGTAATTAGGTAATATTGTATAAATGAAGTAATTGTAATTAGGTAATATTGTATAAATGAAGTAATTGTAATTAGGTAATATTGTATAAATGAAGTAATTGTAATTAGGTAATATTGTATAAATGAAGTAATTGTAATTAGGTAATATTGTATAAATGAAGTAATTGTAATTAGGTAATATTGTATAAATGAAGTAATTGTAATTAGGTAATATTGTATAAATGAAGTAATTGTAATTAGGTAATATTGTATAAATGAAGTAATTGTAATTAGGTAATATTGTATAAATGAAGTAATTGTAATTAGGTAATCTTGTATAAAGTAAGTAATTGTAATTAGGTAATATTGTATAAAGTAAGTAATTGTAATTAGGTAATATTGTATAAAGTAAGTAATTGTAATTAGGTAATATTGTATAAATGAAGTAATTATAATTAGGTAATATTGTATAAATGAAGTAATTATAATTAGGTAATATTGTATGCAGAAATGAAGTAAAGTTTACTAAAAGAAAGGATTGACTGAAGTTCAGTTCACTTATTTACTCTGTGTAACTCTATTTAAGTCTAGAAACCGAGTTGAAGTTACTTAAATTTATCTGAAATTAAATTTACTTAAAAAAAAGCAAATGCAGAAAGTTGCAAAACTTTTTTAAGTAAATTTTACTCATCATTTTTTTCAGTGTAATTCATGCTCTACCTGCGCCGACCTACCTAGCTTTACGAGCTTCATGGAATGACATAAAGAGTCTTTTCACTCATCATCAGCCATTCACACTGAAGTGAATGATTAACAAAAGTATACCTAGATTTTATTCATCATGTACTTCTGTGTATTGTGCTGTTTTATACTGTTTATCACCCAGCTGATTGGATTATATTGTGTGTAAACTGTCTGTAACGATCCAACCATCGCTGCTGGTGAAGCCCTGGTCTGTGTGGGTGTTTTCTCTGCGCTGTGCCGCCGGTACTAAACCTGTGTTCACTCCACAGCCGACACGCTCATCATCCGAGAGTATGTGTTCCAGACCTGGTTCAAGCATACCTGGCTCACCGGGTCACACCATATATGTAAGTGAAATGCACATTGTGTTTTTGAGTAGAAGTTAAAGTAATGCAATATTTTAATTAAATGAGAACAAGATAAAATCTATCTGATCCAGTACCTGAATAAATCAAGTTATTGTAACTTAAATACCACAGAAATTTGGGAACACTTGTGTAACACTGTATAGTAGCCTGTAGGGTGTGTCTGTTGTTTGTGCAGTGCAGCATTTAGTTTTATCCTTGGATAAACTAATTAAAAAATAAAATAAAATAAATAATTAAAAAAAAATATATATATATATATTGTTTTAAATTCTGTTAGTTCATATATAAATTTATACATTTTCCATAATTTCCTTTTTCAGCTGAAATGCATTATTTATTTACATATTCTCTATAGTCACAGGTATAAAACACAGCTATTAAATTGTGTTAGAATAGCTAAAAAAATGCCTTACTATTCTAATATTAAGTAACAAATGCACATGAGGCAGAATAACTGTGCAGTAACACAACTGCGAACAGCAAACTTGCTCTTACAGCCTACAACACAAAACTCAAGCATTTAGACATTATGTAAAACTTCCCTTTGCTAACTAAGAGACGATACCCTGAGGGAACAACTTCACAATGATGGTAAGGGAGGAGGTCACGCCCTTTACGTGTAATAGTAATAATGGTGACGGGAACCAATAGGGAAGAGTGTGGTGAGACTGACTGAAAGAAAAACCTATTCATAAATGAAATTATTTATTTTAAGTTGTTTTAGTAGGGAATGAATCTGTTGAGGAAAACAGGTTTGAACTACAAATCATATTTTTTTTCATTAAAAATAAAACAAATAAAAAAAATGATCATACAACAAATAAAAATTTGGTGCATCTCTGATTTTAGTGTAGTAGAGTATGTGTTTCCTGTGTTTAAAAGAGCTGTGTAGTTCTGCTTAAGTCCTGCTAGCTCTGTAGCTCTGTGTAACACCCTGTGTACATGTGTGTGTGTGTGTGTGTGTTTCCCTCTAGGCAAAAGTAGACAATGAGATCCTTGATTACAGGGATCTCGCTGCCATTCCCAAAGTCAAAGCCATTTATGACATTGAGCGTCCCGACCTTATCAACTACGAGCCACTTTACACCACTTCCCTCGATGAGACAGAGGAGAGAGAGAGTGTGGGAGAGGTAAAACACCAGAGAGACCTTTCATCAAAAGTCTGAGGACTCCTCGCTTCAATATTATTCAATATATAGCTACATACACAGGGGTCGAACAATGAAACTGAAACACCCGTCATCATTTTAGTGTGGGATTTTAGGTTTCATGTCTAAATTGGAGCAGCCTGGTGTTCAATCTTCATTAATTGCACATTGCACCAGTAAGAGCAGAGTGTGAAGGTTCAATTAGCAGGGTAAGAGCACAGTTCTGCTCTAAATATTACAATGCACACAACATTATGGGAGACATACCAGAGTTCAAAAGAGGACAAATTGTTGGTGCACGTCTTGCTGGAGCATCTGTGACCAAGACAGCAAGTCTTTGTGATGCATCAAGAGCCACGGTATCCAGGGTAATGTCAGCACACCACCAAGAAGAACCAACCACATCCAACAGGATTAACTGTGGATGCTGTAAGAGGAAGCTGTCTGAAAGGAATGTTCGGGTGCTAACCCGGATTGTATCCAAAAAACATAAAACCACGGCTGATCAAATGACACAGAATTCAATGTTCACCTCAACTCTCCTGTTTCCACCAGAACTGTCCGTCACCACAATCAATTATTGTGAAATAAAACCAGGTGTTTCAGTTTCATTCTCCAACCCCTGTACAGACATATAAAGAGAGAAAGTACCAGTGAAGTTTGGACACACCATCTAATTCAATGTTTTCCTTCCTTTCTTCATTCAAAACTTGTAATACTATTTGTTATTTGTTTAGCTAGTGATAATGTGTTAAAAGATGCTGCTTTTGTGCCAAAATAATTATTATTATTAGAATTAGGTATGAATTGGAGAACATCAGAAAGAAATGTACAGTAGATTAGAGATTAACAATACTATATTATATAGTATCAATGCTAGCTATTCATGTACAATACTGATATTAGAACCTTTAGAGCTGTTGGAAAAGTACTGGAGAACTCATGCTGTTCAGATTTTACTCAGAAACTCCACTACTTCACAGGTACCCAATCCAGCATTTCCTGCTAGGTATCAGCTGGGTATTGGATCTTTACTATTGATGCATTTTACATTTTTACTTTTCTTTTGTTATGTGAATCATGACGGTATGTTTGTTCATATCTACCAGCTCTGCATGCAGTGAGACAGGTAGTGACTTACTGTGGGCTACTGTGGGCCCAGTGGCACGACTGTTTACGGGTTATGGGTTTGAATCCCAGCAGTGCTTCAACTAAAAACACAAAAAAAACAGTCAGCAGTTCTTTAAAATTCTTTTCTTTGCAATTCTGCTACTAGTCTAGGAGCCATTCTGAGGCTCCAAGTGGCTCAGCAGACTAAGCAAACTAAGAATTTGATGCTTTGGCCCATTGGATGGTTATTGGTTCAAATCTCCACTGCTTTAAAATCAGCATTCAGGAGAATTTAGGGAGAAATCTGGTTAGAAATGAAGTAGAAAACGGGGTAAAAATGAGAAAAAAAACTCTATTTTCCCCCAGAAAACTGCTGAACTGCTGCCGTATTGGAGTTCACGTTAAAAGTGAATGCTTTATTATCATGGCGACATGACCCCTCTTTGTTAACAGCTTCAGACGTTGAGGCGAGAGCGCTCCCCAATGCCAGACGACAGAGTAAGTCACACCCCACCATCGTTTATCCTTTAAAGACCGTAAAGGTTAAAGGGGCGTGTCTGTATCACCTACACACACAGCCTTTACTTTACCCTGTCACAAAGGGCTGCACCATATATCATTTATTTATTTATTTTTATTACCACCACATTGGTATTACGGCAAATTTGCAATATCAGCACCTTCCTAAAATAACCAGCCAACTAATTTTTTTTTTTTTTTTTTTTTTTTTTAAAGAAACACCAAAAAAAACATATAAAAGTTTTTATGGCTGTTTACAAATTAGCAATTTTAAACAATTTGTTTAAGATGAGAGTTTATCATACAGTCGAGCAGAAGAACCAACCAGAAACCTGAATCCTAATACAGATTTAAAAAAAAATATTGATTGAAAAAGACAGAAAACAGTTAATATTTTAATATTTTAACATTTTAACAGACACAAATTATAGAGCATTTCCAGCTAACCTTATGAGATATTTTATATTTTATAAACTAAAATGCAGACTAAAAACTCAGTATTCAAACTCAATATAATACTAAACATATTTATATATTTAATTGGGGATGAGCCCTGAATCGTGAAGATCAGTTCAGTGACGGTAAGAAGCTCCGTCTTGGATGGATTTTAAAATTGTAAAAAAAAAAAAAAAAAAAAGTTTAACTTAAATAAATAAATAAGCTATTCTAAAGGGGTAGAATCAAATGTTCTGATTCGCTTATAATTCAGGAGATTTTTACCATAGGTTAACGTGCAGCATCGTGAGGACTGATTTAGGCAAAAAATATATATATTTTGAGAAGGTGACAATATGCAAATGAGTCCGAATTAAAGCCAATAAAATGCAGACAAGTGTTGGTAGAATCTACACTCACTGAGCAGGTTATTAGGAAGGTCTGTACACCTACTGTATACATTAAGTCAATGATCTAATCAGCCAGTTGTTTGGTTTGGTTTGGTTTCACACAGGCATAAACCTAAACACACCAAAATGCTCACCAATAAACCGTTAGTATAGTGTTCCTAAACTATTGCTCAGTGAGTGTCTGTAGCTTATCTTCATGCAACAATTGCTGCAAAATAAAATAAAATCACGCCTAAAATATCACACAGTGACACAGTTTTGCTCGGTATCGTTCAGCCCTACTTTCATTCACTGCTCATCACTCGCTCCCTCCATTCTCCACCAATCACGCTCTCTCTCACTCTCACTGTGGGCATATTTACCTGTTCGGCTACATGCTGGATGTGTCAGTGTTCAGGTCTGAATGTATTTGTCCAGTTGGTGTGTGAATTAACTGACCCCTCGTAACGTCCGTCCTGCTGCTTTGTGCTTCCATAACATCTAACCGAAGCTCCATCTCCAGAGCGGTGAAGCAGGAAGTGATGTAATGAGACAGTGTGTCTGAGACCAGGGGAAATTCTTTCTTCTTATTTTATCTGTTTACTGAAATTTGGTGTTTTATTTTCTCTTTCAGACACCAAGAACCATGTCACCAACTCCATCTGCAGACGTAAGTCCAGCCTGAGTCGTATATGTTAATGTTTAAACCATTTAAATCCTTTTCTCATTTGACCACAGAAAATCCACCCAGAGAGCTTTATTTTCAAATAGGTGGTCAAATATATACAAAGCTAGTAAAGTTTGAGTATTGAAATGCCCAAAATTATCATGACTTTATGACTTTCACATCCATAATAAAAAAATTGTGAAAAGTTAGTTAATCTGTATTTTTTGCTGTAGATATATTATATTTCTTATTTTTCCCCAGAGTTATGATATAAGGGGGCACATCCTCCAGAGATCTACAAGCCAGGGCTCCATTGGATCACCCATCTACAGCCGCCACAGCTACACGCCCACCATGTCCCGCTCACCACAGCACTTCCACAGACCAGGTAAATCACTGTGTACCCTAACAACACCCTAACAACACCCTAACAACACCATAACAACACCATAACAACACCATAACAACACCCTAACTACACCATAACAACACCCTAACTACACCCTAACAACACCCTAACAACACCATAACAACACCATAACAACACCATAACAACACCATAACAACACCCTAACTACACCATAACAACACCCTAACAACACCCTAACAACACCATAACAACACCATAACAACACCATAACAACACCATAACAACACCCTAACTACACCATAACAACACCCTAACAACACCCTAACAACACCCTAACAACACCCTAACTACACCCTAACAACACCCTAACAACACCCTAACTACACCCTAACTACACCCTAACAACACCCTAACAACACCCTAACAACACCCTAACTACACCCTAACAACACCCTAACAACACCCTAACAACACCCTAACAACACCCTAACTACACCATAACAACACCCTAAAAACACCCTAACTACACCCGAATGCTGCTGAACATGCTGATCACATCATTCAGCTTCCTGCTGACCACTAGGTAGATCTGAGTGATAGACTGATAATTATATAAAACTGCCTATATATATATATATATATATAGATTTGGAATGATTTGGAATGAAGTTTTGTCCATATCGCCCAGTCCTACCATGCAACACTCTGCCTTTTCTCTAATTTTATTCCATATTTCTTCCAATTTCTTCAACATTCATCACCTCTGCTGACATTCTCCATGTGTTTAATAGATATCTCCATCGTATCAGTTTAAAAATATAAGAAATTCAGTGTAATATAGTGTTTAAAGATACAGTCATATCCCCCCCCTCCCCACAGCAGCGGCTCTGTGTTAGTGTACATAAAGTCCTTTGACCTTCAGTGACCTCTGGCCTCGGTTGTTTTTGATTCGAGGCACTGAGCCGTCCAGCGGCCGGAGCTCCCCCGGGGCCAGCACCTCCTCCGTCCCCCCGACCCCCAAACATTTCCATCTACCAGGTACTGAGGGGGCGTCCGTCTCCTCCGTCTCCACTGTCCTCATGTCCTCACGTCCTCATGTCACGTCCCTTCTTCCAACACTGGCTGTTCAATATATGTGTTTATTATAGCTGTTATCAGAACCACAGACACAGTTTCAGCCCTGCACCAGTCACCGATGTCAGTAGTTAGAGACAGGCAGGGTCAGTATCAGAAAGGGCAGCAGTAATGAACAACATCCCAGAGAGTAGAAGGCAGATAAGGGTCGTACACGGAAAATCCAGAAGGTAAAGGCTAGCCAAAAAATAACACGCAAATACACAAAAAAGTTCGGCCAAAGAGAAAACAAACAAAAGAAACATAGAGTAGAAGAGCTAGCACGCTAGATTTAACACTCGGCGAGGAGCAAATGAAACACAGGGGTATATATATACTAACAAGACCAGGTGTGGGCAATCAGAAGCTCGGAGAGCTTGAACACCGTAGCATGAAGGTCCGGTGTAAGTGCATGCTGGGAGTTGGAGTCTTTAGTGTGTGAAACAGTGTGTGAGTTCAGAGCATTCTAACTAACAACATCAGGACTGACAACTGGACAGTTCATTATTATAAAAATATTATTCCTTATTTTTACAGTTTATGCCATTAATTATAATAATTTCTTTTTATTTATTTTTTTAAATAACAGACAACAATATTTTTAAAAAGGTTTTCTGATGTAATCAAATAGATTAATTTGAAAACTAATACATTCAGGTCTATATTAGGTCTATATCAATTATTATATACAGGTCAATATTTAGAAAATATAAAAGAAAATCTTAATAATTATTTAGACAAAGTATATATGGATAAATTATGATAATTTTATGTGCACTGTGGTTCTTCTCACTTCTTTATCGTCTTTTGTTTCTATCTGTCCATCCTCACTCTTCACACACCAGCACCAAACCTTCTCTCCACACATTTCTAAATGTTCCTTTAAACAAATCAGTCCGTCCTTCTGTCCGTGTGTCCCCAGAGCTCTGACTTTACTGTCTCTATATTTTTATATCTGTATAGTTTTACTATGTTTAGTTTTGATAGAGCCTTCCTGTAATCTCTGTAAAAATTTGCTCTGTTCCTCAGAACACTCTGGACTTTTCATGTTTTTCTGAGTTTATCAGAAGTGTTGAGGAAAATAAATCTAATCTGGATGGGATTATTTTCTCAGGGGTTCGTCTGTGTATAAAAATATTTCACACTTCTACTCTTTACTGATAAAACTCCTGCATCCGGACTGCAATTGAAAAACAGGAGGATCAGTGAGTTTTGAGGCTCGTTTTCTCGGTCACATGACATCATCGCGAATTTCCACAATTTCATTCGAATTTCCACTCGTTGTGTTTACAGTACGTGGATCTCCGTAGAAAACGGTGGCACGCCCAAAGCGTATAGTAATTACGGTGAGCGGCAGTGGACAAATAGCTATTTTATTAAAGGTGAGGAGACGAAACTCAGAGATGTGCGTCCGGACGGGACTAAAATTACCGGAGGAGCACGGAGTTCAGAGAAAAACAGTAGATAATTCAGACTGTAATTTTTTTTCTCAGAGGACGTCTGAGAAAAACACGAACATGATCGTTCTGGACGGGAATAAAATCACAGAGGATAAAAAAAAACATTAAAGAGATTTAAAAAAAATTACCCCAGAATCTTCTGAGAAAATAATCCCTTCCGGGTAGGGATTATGAAACCTGCTGGTGTTTCAACTCTATAATAACTAATAATCCCTCTCTTTCAGATCAGAGCATCAACATCTACAGGAAGCCTCCCATCTACAAACTGCACGGTAGGGTCCGCACACTGAACATTTACAGCGGTCTCAGACGACTGCTCAGACTAAAACAGGACGATCATTATAAACACTGATTTAATCTCTACATCATCACACTAAAACCTTGTATCTCCATTTTTGCAGTTTTTAAAATAACATCAGTCTGTGATAGTTGTCTAGTAGCACATTCACAGCGTTTTATGATGAATGTAGCAACATAAACACTTTAGAATGACTTAAAATTAATATTTCTTCTTCTATAACAATGCATTTTGGAGATGCAAGATTTCTGTGTGAGAATTTGTATTAAAAAAAAGTTATGAGAAAAATAAAACATATTTATGAGTAAGTCCAGATTTTGTATATTATTACTGTATATTTTAAATTGCTGCAGTTCAGGCTTTTCATGCTGGTGGATCAAGAGGCAAAATACTGCAAACTGTTACATATCTTAAATATATATATCTGGTTCATATGAGGATGCGGAAATAGAAATAGCGTTAAATTAACACATAATTTAACTATTAACTTGCTCCATGTTGTTTGTCTGTGATTTGTTTTTGTTCTTGCATAACAAGAACAAACAGTTCTGTACGAATTTAATGCAGAATACGATTATCTATACAAAAAAATAAATGCATAATTAATATATAAATAATTATTTTAAAATATATATATATATATATATATTTATGAGTAATCAGAAAAATCTCAAAGTTATGTGACAGTATGTGATCTGCCTGGGACAGTGCAGATGGTCGATACCCCATCCATAGCTGATATGAACCAGTCTTAATATTTTGGCAAACATATAATAACATATAATTCAGTCTACTAAACCAGATGTTGCATTTTAGTATTTTACCTCTTGATTTTTGTGTTTCATTGCATATCTGTTTGTGTTGCAAAATCTGTTATAAATGTTGATCTGCTCATCTATCAGTTATGTTAGCATGGGCTCTATATATATACGTAGATTTACATTTACATATATATGTTTGATCTTTTACAAAAAATGTCTACAAAAATATACTTAAATTGAGTCACTTTACTTTCAGTTCTATAGAACAGTAAACTCTGCATTAAGGCTCAATATATATATCTACAAATGTTAATATAGATTTGGCAATTAATTATTGATCATATATTAATTATTGATCATATATTTAAGTTATTTATAGTTACAGTAGTGGTCAGAAGTTAGAAGTTTGCATAGACACATCATGAACCTGACCACATGGACAAAGAAAAGGCTCTCTGCTAAGCTCCGCCACCATGATTGGGAGATTGCTTGTCCGAATCCCGGTCATGCAGCTTGTCATCAGCTGCTGGAGCCCTGAGAGAGCACAGTTGTCCTTGCTCTCTCTGGGTGGGTACAGTACAGTAGACGGCGCTCTTTTGCTCTTTCCCCTCATCACTCCTAGGGTGATGTTGATCAGCACAAGGCTGCGTCTGTGAGCTGATGTAATTGTGCATGATTATGGGTAAGGACAAACAGTCAAGTAATCAATAAAAATAGGCTAAATCATTTAGAGAATAAATAAGTTTAAATAAATAAATGTCTACGTTGTAAGCGGGAGCAGGACAAATGCTATTTTTTGTTAGGAGTGAGACAAATTCTAATGAAATAATGAATGAATTAAACCACGCAATTAAAATGCGCAGACCTCTACACTGTAACATCTGTTAAGCATGGTGTTGGTAGCAACATGCACTTTTTTGCACTCGTTTTGTGGCAGGAGGACTACCTGAAAATCCTTAGCCTACTCTAAACCTCCTTACTTTATTTTTTACATCCATGATCATTGTCTATAAATCTCTGACCACGATTGTGCAGAATTACCAGTGACACATAATACTGGAAAAGATTGTTTTTTAGCTTTTCTGCATGGCTAAATGATGGCTGATATCTTTACAGACGCATGTGAGAGCCAATCAGTTTATTAAAATGATTTTGCATCACTATTTAAGCCTAAATTTAGAAAATCCCACCTATTGTCTTAGCCTTTTCTCAGAGGAGAGGTGTAAAAAAGTTAAGTAATGGGGAATGAAAACTTAAATTAGCATAACTTTAAACATCAAGTTATTACAACTAAAGAGGAAGTTGATTTAACTTTTTTATTTTTGTTATACTGTAAGTTGAGTTTAAGTTGAGTTTGCTTAACTTTTTTAAGGCAGCCGTTTTGCTCAATTTGTTTAAGTAATGGGTAATAAAAACTTGAGTTAGCATAAATTAAAACATCAAGTTTTTACAACTAAAGGGGAAGTTGATTTATTTGTAAGGTAGTCCAGGGGGAATCACTACACACTGATGGTGAGTGTCTGTCAGAAACTGTTGGACACACCCAGTATGCAAATAGATTGTGACAGAAGCCAATAGAGAAGAAGCTGTTAATGACAAAACAGAGTAAACTCAGTTATTATATTAGTTGGTTCAACTCAAAGATCTCAGTTTGAATAGTACAGTATATGTGCTCACAAATACAGTTCAACTAACTCAAAATAGTCAAGTATTGTTTAGAAATATCCAGTTTTGTGTAAAATAGACTTAAATCACTTGAGTTTAAACATATTTCTGGGTGCGTTAAGAGGTTAAACCTTAAGTAGGGTTTATATCATCCCCAAAAATCCCACTATAAAAGTTTTATACCATATCCCAGCCACTGCTTGGCCGTTTAGTGGTAATCTGGACCTGTAGTCTAGCTCTTGTTGTTATAGTTCAGTTCCCCTGCTTTACCAATCCAGACTCGGCTGCCTTTACAGCCCAAAGCAAGTCTGCTGATGACATCATCAAATCTGCCAAATTTCCGTCGGCGTTCGTTCCCAGTCCAGACGAAGCAGCTAACATAGAGACAGACTACTGGCCATGCCCGCCCGCCATCGCCACCATAGGTACTGTACTGAACACCTGAACCCCTGGGTCTTTATACCCCCTCAGCTTCCTGCTGCTGCTGCTGCTTCTTTCCTCCCTGCTGGATTCCTCCGTGCTCTGAGGCTGTGGAAGTCCCGGCTTTTCCTCCAGCTTCCTCCCTTTCCCTTTCTGTTGACCCCAGCTTTCTGTCCAGCTAATCATCAAATATTTTAATATTTATAATATATTTCTTTTTTTATATATATATTTAGTTGACAGGGACAATGCTCATTTATCAACAGACAAACCAGCAAACCAAACTGAACTGCTTGAATTTTTGCACCAGGAGTAAAGCAGCATAAAGTTATCCAAAAGCAGTGTGTAAGACTGGTGGAGGAGAACATGATGCCAAGATGCATGAAAAAACTGTGATTAAAAACCAACCAGGATTATTCCACCAAATATTGATTATTTCTGAACTTTATGAATATGAACTTGTTTTCTTTGCATTATTTGAGGTCTGAAAGTTCTGCATCTTTTTTGTTATTTCAGACATTTCTCATTTTCTGTAAATAAATGCTCTAAATGAGAATATTTTTATTTGGAATTTGGGAGAAATGTTGTCTGTAGTTTATAGAATAAAACAACAATGTTCATTTTACTCAAATATAAACCTATAAATAGCAAAATCAGAGAAACTGATTCAGAAACTGAAGTGCTCTCTTTATTTTCTTTAAATATATATACAGAGCTGTATATAATAGTGTTGTAACATGGAAACAGAAAATAAATGATCCATACTTACACTGATTTTAGTTGGCACAAAATTGTTAGATTTAGGCTTCAGTGTAATATTTACTGATTGATGGAGAAATCTCTGTAATTGTGCATTTCAAAGGTATACTGTATTCTTTATATTAGATTTTTTATAGTTATGTTAAAGTTATATGAACCGTTATTAGAATTATAACTTTTTTATTAAAATATTTATTTTATTGTGGCTGTTTTTAAAGTGATTTCCATTTTTTTATATTTAAGAAACTAATCAGATAGCTCAAGCTTTTTAACTGATTGCCTCCCTGTCTGTTGGTCCGCCTGTCTGTCTGCTGTGTTCCTCACCCGTGTGTCTGTATTAATTCCTCATGCTGCTAAACCTCTATTAGTGTTGAGTTCAAGTTTCTGAGAAATCATGGATTATAATAGCAGATTAAAGAGAGGAAGTGACGTCTGTGTTAATGATTTAGGGTCCGATGGAAGAAGAAGGTCCAGAGAGGAAGACGAGGAGGAACTCCAGAAACGCAGACTGATCCAAGAAGAGCATCTCACCAAGGTACCGCAATAAAACCATCACTGATTGGTGGAAACTTCACACTAGACCTCGAGCAGTTTGGACTGTGTGTCTCTCCACTCTTCCTCCAGACTCTGATCCCTTGATTTACCAATGAAATTAAATATAAAATTCATGGTTTGGAGAGACATGTCTGTCATCTGCTGGTGTTGATCCACTGTGTTACACTGCAAAAAATCCATTGGCAAAAACTAGACAAAATATATGCAAATTAAGACGAATATATGCATATTAAGCAAAAATATCTGCCAATGGGGTAAGCAAACTTATCTTAGTAAGATTTCTTACAAAAAGCAATGGCAAAGTCTCAAAATGAGTGAAGAAACGTAAATCAAGCAGAAAAGTCCCTGTTTTTGGACGCAAGAATCAGAATAACTTGATTGCTGCTTGATTGTGTTTATTTTGAGTTTAAATCACTTACATTAAGATACAAATTCTAAGTAAGAATGATTAAGATAATTATCCCTAAAATAAACAAAATAATATAACACTTACACAATGCTTAGTAGGACACAAAGTCTTATTAGAGATGAAAATAAGATTTATTGCCTTAAATTTAGAAAAGTTCACTTGCTAAGATTTAGTTTTTGCAGTTATTTTCAAGTCTAAATTCAGTGCAGCATGTGCCAGTTTAAATAATTCCATCAAATTCCATTTTTTTGCTTTTTTATCTAAAGATTCCCTCATTTACTTTTTTGTATGTGAATCACATATTAAGAATTCCCATGAACAGCTATCGAAGGCTTAAAATTTACTTTTGGAATCAACTCAAGACCTTTTAGTTGTGCTTAATTTGTCACTAAATAATTAAAGGATTTTAAATAATATCATTTTTTAAACCCACTTTTAATCAAAGCTAAAAAGTTTGCACTTTAATCATAAGCTAATTGCTTTATTTTAAACCAGTGAGGTGATGCACGGACACCAGCATGGTAAATCTGTGATCTCTATGGTTACAGATGCAGTCTGGTCTGGGAAAACTCATCCTGAAGGAGGAGAAAGAGAAACAGCTGATCCGAGAGCGCCACGCCCGGAGCCTCTCCGCACAGCGCCACGCGAGCGCAGGTACCTGTACCTACTAGTGCGCTTTCTCTCTAAACATGTTCAAATGTTTGTTATACAGTGATTAAACTATTGGTACAAGGGCAATAAAAAGTCTTGAGCAGAACAGGATATGACCGTTATCTGAAACAAAACACAACGGAAGCTTTTGAAATGCTTTTGAGAATTGTTCCTGAGGGTTTAGGCGACTTTGGTCATCTTTATTTTGTGTTATTTTAAATTGCAGATCCAAATTCCCCCTCCAAAACAGGCTCACTGCCCGGATACGGACGGAACGGTCTGCACCGGGTAAGACAAATTGTCTGTTTAATGTTGTTAGAGTGGACAGATCAGACAGCTTAGGCTTTTCTCCTCAGTGTCAATAATCAATAATCAGGGGTAATGTGTGAGAATATATATATTGGATAATAGAGGTTTTTATTTGTCTGTTTTTACAATGTTAAATGTGTTCCCACTGTCTGTATTTTTGCTGACTAAAAACATTCATTTCTGTTATTTTATTTTAGCCTCAGTCCACAGACTTCACTCAGTATAACAGCTACGGTGATGTGTGTGGAGGAGTGAGAGGTCAGTTCCATTTTTTAAAACTTTTTAAAATATTTTATTAAATTATTTCCAACAATATTTCAAAAATTTTCACAGAATTACGTTTTACAACCCCTGTAAATCTGATTTGAGGTTGTAATTGTTTACTCCAGTATCCCAAAAGTAATGCGGAATTACCTCCAGATACTTTTTTTTAACACGTCTGATAAATGTAATTAGTACATACTTTATTTACTGAGTTATTTTTATGTATTTTTCCATTTTTCCTTGCAGAGTTTCAGGTAAGTGTTACATCACAACATCCCCATGCTGTGCATCTTCATCACTGTATTTTTATTATTTCATTTTTCTTTCAGTTGCATTCCCCTGAGTTGATTTTTTCCATTTCCCCCCTTTACTCCCCCCTCCTCCAGCCTCATCCGTGAACACGGCCAGCGCCTGCATGTTCCCTTGAATTATTTCACCTTCAGACCACCGCTAGCCTTCACTTCACTTCACTTCACTTCACTGAGGACTTTTATTTATTTTATTTCATTTTATTTTATTTTCTCCTGCATTAATATTCCAATTCATTTGATTAGACTTGCATCATAATTCACTGTAAGATTAATGTCTGTATCCATATTAAGCTGAGAAAGACCTGTACTAGCATATCTTTCTGTGGTAAAATTAATGCTAACATTAATCAAACAGCCATAACATTAGCAACACTGGCAGTGTTGCAGTGATTTACTGATGTAACATGCAAACAGAAAGTGCTCAGACTCCAGATAGATGGCTCTGATGCGTTTTGGGCATGTGGTTCTCTCTTTCTGTGATCCCATTGGCTGAAGGTAGCCTCTGCACTCGACTCTCAGTCACCGACTGAGTCAGATATTAAACATGTTGAATATTTGCTAGGCATCTGCGACTGGTCTGCTGGTGTTTTTCAGTAGTTCACACTCATGCGACTGCTTACATCCGAGCAGAGTTAAACTGGGCTAAAATCATGTAGTGTGAACCTGGAATAGGATTTGAGCAAAGACTCAATTTTTCAGGGT
Organism: Astyanax mexicanus; assembly: GCF_023375975.1. NCBI lineage: Eukaryota > Metazoa > Chordata > Actinopteri > Characiformes > Acestrorhamphidae > Astyanax > Astyanax mexicanus. The sequence goes on along the minus strand of NC_064414.1, from coordinate 545,677 downwards.
CACTATTTGCAAGACTGTAACTAGATTTTTTCGGAGATTATTTCCCATTTCCTTTTTCACATCCAGTTCCGCAAACAATTCTGCGCTTACCATGCGGCTTCCAGTAGCTCTTCTCCTATTGGTTGTTGACTTTGTTCACATCACTATTTGTGTGAGCCGAGTCTCAAGACTTATGATAATAATTCAGATTTTATCTGAACGCAGGACGAGAAAAAGACTGACTTAAACTTTCAATCCTAACCACCCTTACACTAACTCTACACAACTCTAATTCTAACTCTAATTCTAACTCTAACAACACTCTCATCATTTTATCCAACAATGGAAATTTATCTGCGACAGAAAAATCGCATCATTTGGTTTAAGGTCGGCATTATATGACTAAAGTATCTTCTACAGGACACTACAGGACAGTTTCAGAGGTCTTGTGAAATCCGTACCTTAATGTCTCAGATCTGTTAGGAGCATGCAAAATGTTATATGCAGGTGGTGCTAATGTTATGGCTTAATGGTGTAATTTTGGCAGTGTCCTGTACTATTCATGTATTCTTTTTCACTGTGATTTTATTCATGTAAAGTAAAGATTAAAACATGGCTGTTTTGTGTTTTTTTGGAGTGGTCAGACTGTGTTTGCTCTGTGTTCGTAGCCCTTGCAGGAAGGCCATCGGTCAGTCAGCAGGATGGACAGGGGAGTTTCTATGCCTAATATGTTGGAACCAAAAGCAAGTATTTTTACCCACTAACCTTTTAATATTGATGCTGATATCAACTGATAACAGTGCAGGAAAAAAGACCTCCAGCTGAAACACAACAGATTATCTGATTATCCTGCTTTAGAGAGAAGCTTCCATAATAAAAACAACAATAATCATCATAACAATAATCATAACTTATCATAACTTCACTATCATCAGCTCACAAACTCACATTTTCTAAAAAACAAACACCATCAGCACTACTTTACTTTTTTACTTTACATTAACATCACTGCTTAACACTCACCTCAGCTTAAACAGCACTCTTATTTTTAGCTTAGCAATGTAAAAACTAAACGCCAGTTACATCAGTTTCACTCTGGGTGGGTACAGTACAGTAGATGGTGCTCTTTCTTTCCTCTCATCACTCCTAGGGTGATGTGGATCAGCACAAGGCTGCATCTGTGAGCTGATGTATCAGAACCGAGTTGCTTCGTTTTTTCTCTAGTGTAAATTGAAAGTTTTATGTTCCATATAGCTAGTTCTGACCTCAATTCTAAAAAAAAAAATGATAAAAACTATGAAAGTGAAAGTGATAAAATAAATAAAATAAGAATAAAATATAATATGAATGAAATATGTAACAAGATAATATTAAAAGGAGAGCAGTACTGAAACAGCTGATATATTTTTCATCCTAAAGAGTGCAACGATTTGAGGGTCAGCTGATTTTTATGGTCCTCAGATTGTGAAAGATTCACAAGGATTCACTCTTTATCATCATCTTCATCTCCACATCTTCACATCCACACATCTTTCAACCACATACACAGAAACCACAACACTGCCCCGCCCACCTTTACCTTTTTTTACCTTCTCCTCTGTATCCTCCTTCAGGCCGCTAGGGGGCGCTACCATAAGCTAACAAACTGCATGTACTGAGCCGCCACAGCCGTAGAGCATCTCTAGAGTAAATTCAGTTCATTTTGATTGGGCCTGCACCAGAACCGCACCTCAAAAATTCAACAAATTCAACATCTACATGCAGCAGAACCCAGAACGGACTCATCATTTGACTGACAGGTGTCTCTTTTAAAGGTATATCCATATGAAATGCTCATGGTTACCGGCCGTGGCCGGAGTAAGCTGCCTAGAGATGTGGACAGAACCCGACTGGAGGTAAACTGTAGACCGGTTCTGCATGTGTCTACACTTTTGGGCAACCCTGCTCAAAAAACCTCTGTTACTGTGAAAAGTTAAGTGAGTAGAAGATGATCCGAACTCCAAAAGATGACAATTTTTTTTTTTTATGAGTTTGAGTTTTCAGATTACTTTTATCAAGGTTTCAGATCATTTTCTAAATAATCATCTTTAAAAAATGATTTCTGTCCAGAAGTGGCTCGATAAAATTATATTCCAGCCCAAGATAAAACTTTATAACCCATGTATTTAATAATAACCCACACAAATTGAGAACACTGCAGTTCAACCAATCAGATTATCTACTGTATGTTCTAGGTCTATCTTATGGGGGAGAGGCAACATAAAGGTAGAACCTTTCAATCAAAATCTTTCTTTATAAGAATCACTGCAATAATATTAAACTATTATTAATACACTTGCTAATAGATTGCCATCAGCTGCTGGAGCCCCGAGAGAGCACAGTTGTTGGTCTTGCTGTTTCTCTCTGGGTGGGTACAGTACAGTAGATGGCGCTGTTTTGCTCTTTCCCCTCATCACTCCTAGGGTGATGTGGATCAGCACAAGGCTGCATCTGTGAGCTGATGTATCTGAACCGAGTCGCTGTAGGCACTTTTGTCCGAGCGTTAGCTTGTTGCTGGGGCTGTATCTTATATTGAGGTACAAAAAAAGTACCTTTCAGTAAAAGTCAGTTTTTGTACCCATGTTTTTTATGCCAGTAAAGATTATAAAGATTATGAACATTATTTATCATCAACTGAATATGTGTCAAAAACCTGATGATCCAAAATTGTCTGGCTTTCAAATAAACAACATGCAATTAAAATATATATAGTTTATTAGTACAGTGATACAGAATACTGAATGTACCTTTTAGCTGCAGGTTAAATAAGAGGGAACAAATCTGACCCTGTAAAGACCAATATTATACCTTTGAGGGGACAATTATGAAGAATACAAAAAGGTACTTATATTGTACCTCTGTTTTTTAGAGTGTAGATAAATTTGACCAGGGGTGCCCAAACTTTTGCATGCCTCTGTATGATATTTAGAACAGTATGTGCTGTATATATATTGCAGTAATATCAGTATACAGGGCTTCCAGCTACACAGAAATCCTGATTTTTCCCTGTGTCATATCCAGGTCCCATCATGATCCATTATCATACTGTTGGGGTGTAAATCAGTTTATACAAACATATCAGCCTGGAGTAACTTTCACTACTGTACAGTGAACACTTTCTCTAGATTTTGGAGCATTGCTGTGAAGATTTGATTGCATTCAGCAAGAGAAGCTGTGTTACTGAGGTCAGGATGTTGGATGATCATCACTCACCTCATCCCCAAATCCCTAACTCATTCCAGTAGTACTAGATAGAGCTAGAGCTTAAATCTGGCCCCCAAATAAACAGAACCAGCCAGATCCGGCCCATAAACCATCATTATGAGCCTGACAACATTTTTTTAGTAAGTAGTTTGTTAAAACTGAGCTTTTTAGAATAATTTTCGGGCTGTTTGAACGAGCGAAATCTGTTTAGAATTAGTAACATTGATTTTTTTACCATTCAGTTAATAAACATTGCAACACTAAAGAAGCATAGACCTATTATTTAAGAAAAATAATGTAACATAGCATTATATAAAATAAAAATAGCGTTTTAAAAACAAATTATTTTTTGAGCCCTTTCTTGGGCTCGGGCAAAGAATCTAAACTCTATCTAAACATACTTAGCTTTATACCCCTGTCTTATTCAGTATTTTCTACGGGGACTAGACAAGCTGTGCCTTCATTAGAAGGAGTGTTCACAAAAAAAATGTACGTATAGTGTATTATCTTGGGACTAACATGTTAGCATGCAGCTAACATTTCAGCTTGGTGCTAACACAGTAGCTTGTGGCTATTGTAAAATGTACTACAGCTACAGCTGTTTTTTGTTGTAAAAAAGGTACTTTTATATATTTTTAAAGGTACAGGAGTGATGAAAGGTACAGAGAATGAAACTGAAATACCTGGTTTTAGAGCACAATAATTGATTGTGGTGACGGACAGTTCTGGTGGAAACAGGAGAGTTGAGGTGTACATTGAATTCTGCGTGATTTGATCAGCCGTGGTTTTATGTTTTTTGGATACAATCCGGGTTAGCGCCCGAACATCCCTTTCAGACAGCTTCCTCTTACAGCCACATTAACCACAGTTAATCCTGTTGGATGTGGTTGGTTCTTCTTGGTGGTATGCTGACGTTACCCTGGATACCGTGGCTCTTGATGCATCACAAAGACTTGCTGTCTTGGTCACAGATGCTCCAGCAAGACGTGCACCAACAATTTGTCCTCTTTTGAACTCTGGTATGTCTCCCATAATGTTGTGTGCATTGTAATATTTAGAGCAGAACTGTGCTCTTACCCTGCTAATTGAACCTTCACACTCTGCTCTTACTGGTGCAATGTGCAATTAATGAAGACTGAACACCAGGCTGCTCCAATTTAGCCATAAAACTTAAAATCCCACACTAAAATGATGACAGGTGTTTCAGATTCATTGTCCAAACCCTGTACATTTTTCATTTTTCAAAATCGATGAAATCTCAAGCACGAATATATACATTGCTTATTTTTCTGTCCATTTCCATTTTCTGCTCTTAACTCCTCCTCCTGTTCTTTACCCTCTTCCTCCTCTCTAGCGCCACCTGGCTCCGGAGACTTTCTTTGATATCTTTGGGATGGAGATGGAGGAGTTTGACAGGTTGCCGCTGTGGAAGCGAAACGACATGAAGAAGAAAGTCAGACTGTTCTAACCGTGCTGCCGAACATCATTCAGAAACCTCGTAACTCCAGTTCGCCCTCGCTCATCCTCCGTATCCATACAGCTCATCGTATCCCCGTTTCTTTCCTCACGGATAAACAGACTCCTGAAGCTGAAGCTGGATTTTACTGATCTACATCCTGGATCTTTATCAAAACAGAACCACAGCTCATAATTCACCATCTCACAGCCTTTAAAAAACAGGCGCTGAAAGTGTTCTTGGATAAATACCTGAGAAAAAACACTTTGAGGATCCTTAAAAACAATCATAGAACCATTTCAGAGATTTTGTTGTGATAATGAGATGTGTTAAAGAGTGTTGAATGGTGTGAGTGGAGAAAACCATGTCCCTTAACCTCTCATTATAAATTTAATGTTTTACATTAATTGATTTATATCCTTTTTTTATTATTTAAATGTACAAACACTCCAAAATTATGTGCCGTTTTGACAGAGTAAAAAAAAGAAAATTCATAAAAAGACTACAAATCATTCTTAATTATTATTATGAAGTAGTATGTTAGAAAAGTATATATAAATTATATATAAAGAATATAAAATTGTTTAATAGTTAAATGAGCACTAAACTCTGACTAACTAAAACTAAAACTTAATTTGAAAAATGCTAAAAAATGTGAGGTGTACTTTTCAGTTTAAGAGTAGCACTGGGTAATGTATGGGTTTAGAGGCGGGGCCAAAGGGAGAGCTGATTGGCTGAGCTGCAACAGCAGCAGTAGCAGTGTTCCTCTGCTTAGAGTTCCAGTGAGATGTGAGACGCAGATAATTGGATGTTGTCAGCAGGGGGGCTGGATTATTAACTAACTGATCTGCATATTGTGATGATGTGTCTGCGTACCAAAGTACACGGAAACATCATCCTCACCTATAGTACAGTTATATAACCTGAGAGGAACTTTTTTTTAAAAAGCTTAGAAAATGTTTATAAAAATTCTAAGCAGGACTGATATGTTTTATTACTTAAAAAAATATTATTAAAACACACACATTTCAGCTATTAATTGGAAAAATATGATTTAGGGTTTAATGTCTCTTTAATAATAAGACTATAAAAGCATGGTTGTCTCCTGTCACACTCTTCAGTATAAAGAACCTAAAAGTTTCCCTACATCTAAAGCTAAATAATGCTGATTATCTTTTCTAATTGACCTGGATGACCAATCCAAGAACCAATAAACAACCCTTAATTTACATATATACATATGAGATTACTTTGTGTGAATATGCATCAAGTAAATTGTTTATGAAATCAGAAGTAGTTCTTCTCTGGTATAAATCCAAAGAACTCTTTTTGGCACCTTTATTTTTCTTTATTTCTTTATTTTTTTCTTTCTTTTCCAAAGTGTTGCAGACGTGTGTTTTAAATGTACATCTTCTGGTCAAATGTATGGAAACAGTGAGATTCAGCAATAATGTTTACCTGAATCTTCATTAGTTTAACTTTGATTCTCCGTCACTGATTCCCTCAGATGCTTCTTTATGTCAAAACATTTCAGCTGGAACATCCAACAAATCAGATTTCCTACTCAGAAACTCAGGAGAGCATCACAAACCCTGAGTTCAGAATCCACAATGGCCGCCATGTGAAATGCTAATAATACATTGCTATCTACTGGAAGTGCTAACAATGCTAACCTGGCACAGTGCTAACAATGATGAAAAAAGATTTTATTTAAGAAAATAAATCCAAATACTAATCTGAATCTTAACTTGCTCAAATCTTTAAAAAAAAGAAAAAAAGTTTATTATTATACAGCAAATTTTACAATATTAAAAAAAAATCAGATAAAAAAATTTAATTTTAATATAATATTTAAAAAAAGCAATTTGTGTTTTAATTTTTAAAAATCATAAATTAGTACAATTATTTTAAACATGCATAAACTTATTTATTTAGTACACTAAACTCAAAACTAAAAAGTTATGAGGAAATAAACCACAAAGTTTGGTGTACTTCTGCCAGAAAAAAACTGCACCTTTTTTTTAAGCAATACAGTAAATAGATGTTGGCTCTAAAATACTTCAGAAAATGTTTTGTTCATCTTTAAATGTGTTTTAGATAACGATCAAATCCTATTTTATTGGTAATCAATGAAGATAATCCAGGTAATTACAAAGATCAAATCTGTTTTTATCTGTTTTTATGGTTTTATTTTGTGCAAATGTATAAGTTAATGTATTTTGTGCTTGTTTTTCATTCCTTCTGACGCGCTTCTCTCTTCTTTGTTAGTCATCAGTCAGTTTATACGACATTATATATTATTATTTTTTGTCTTTTTAATTCTTTAATTCTTTTTAAGTCCACATAAATCAAAATGTTCATCATACACATGAACAGCTGGGTTCACTCCTCAGTGTGTGCTCAGTGTTAGAAGCAGGTGAATGTAGATGTTGTAGTGTACAGTGTGTGTGTTGGTACGTCTTTATGCCTGACTCTCTCTCACTTGTGACGTCTTGTTCCATACGCTTCCATATTTTAACTCTGAACTCTGAATTTCCTCTGAATTACCTCTGGCTCCAAAAAAGGCAAAATAATCCTAACTAATTTATTTTCCATCGTTAATTTATGAACGCAATGCTGACTCTCCTCATCCCATTGACCTCTACTGCACACCCGGTGCATTAAAGCAATGTACTCAACATCATAACAGAAATACATGTATGAACAAGTATTGAACCCGCACTGCCATTTATTCTTATGTATGACTGAAATGATCAATAGTCAATAAACTGTGCGATCTTCTGGAGCAATGGAGGCATGGACATGGCTCAAACTGTGTCGCCAATTTTTTTATTACGAAAACCTTGTATTGTCTTGTATTGATATTTAATGCCAGTTTATCAAATCTACCATCTATTACTTAGATGCACTTTATAGTTTTAGAGCAGTGACTGTAGAATTTCATTCCCATCCAGTTTATAGAAATAAAGTCATCAGAATCTGCACAGTAAAGGGCAGAGACAGAGCAGGACTAGCCTGTTCTTTTAATAGACAAAGGCTGCGTTCACATTTCCGAGCTAAAGTGATTCAGATTTAATTAGATTTTTTTGCTCAATGTGGCTCAGATCTGAATGTGAACGGTCAAATCTGAATTCATGCTTTGTCTTTTTGCTTTTACGCATTAGCATTAGCATTAGCGCTACGTGCTTCTCTCCGTACCCACACTGTATCTCTTGGTGCAGCAGTGCAGCTGTAGCTGCTATTTATAGGTTTATGTTTGAGTAAAATGAACATTGTTGTTTTATTCTATAAACTACAGACAACATTTCTCCCAAATTCCAAATAAAAATATTCTCATTTAGAGCATTTATTTACAGAAAATGAGAAAAGACTGAAATAACAAAAAAGATGCAGAGCTTTCAGACCTCAAATAATACAAAGAAAACAAGTTCATATTCATAAAGTTTTAAGAGTTCAGAAATAATCAATATTTGGTGGAATAATCCTGGTTGTTTTTTAATCACAGTTTTAATTTCATGCATCTTGGCATCATGTTCTCTTCCTCCACCAGTCTTACACACTGCTTTTGGATAACTTTATGCTGCTTTACTCCTGGTGCAGAAATTCAAGCAGTTCAGTTTGGTGGTTTGATGGTTTGTGATCATCCATCTTCCTCTTGATTATATTCCAGAGGTAAAATCTCAGAAACTCATAATTTTTAAGTGCTCTCTTATTATTATTTTTTAAAAAGTGTTGTATGTGTAAGTAGTGAGTAGATGAAAGCATTTATTTGACTGTATGTTCCATTTAAAATGCCTTCAGGACACTGCTCTATAGTGTATATTCTATTCTCACAGTGGTGTAGCTTCACGTTTGTCCTGTAGAGAGCAGTACTGCCACACTCTCATGGTCCTGTCTTCTGTTCCTCCATCTACAAAGAGACAGAAATAACAGCCTTTCTGTAGATATTCTTCATTTACTATTTGATTTACTATTTGCAGTGTTCACAAATTGTGAGTCTTTAAGAAGCAAATATGGACAAACTTCATCTCCTATTTGTATCAAATGCTTGAAAATGAATATTCAGATTGTTATCGTCTAATTCGTCTATCGTCTAAAAGACATTTGTGATTTAGCATTAATGCTAATAAAGTGCATTAAGCTCTTACAGAGCAACATACGGAGCCCAGGGGCAGATTTAGAAGTTCTGGGGCTCCAAGCAATGTTTTTTTTCTGGGGCCCTGATTAAATGGATTCTTTTTTATAGCAAAATGCTATATTGATTGATAACCTAGCTGTCTCAGGTGCTACATCCTCTTCAGATGTTTAATTTCTTACTACTGTGAAAATATTGGTCAGCTTTGTCAAGCTTTCTGTGCTGGACTTCCTTTGGACTGTTTTTATGATTGTGCCGGTTGTTGCCTAGCTTAACTTGTACGGTGTCTCTTTGGTGTCAAACAAAAAATAAATAATGTGGGTTTTTTTGCCAACATTTTGGCCAGCAGGGGCCCCAAGCATTTGCGTGGTTTGCGTGGTGGTAAAATCCGCCTTCAAAACAACATCTTTTCCAGGGTAATTCATGCATTTTAAACAAGACAATGCAAAACCGCACGCTGCACACATTATAAAGGTGTGTTAGAGCACCTGAGTGAGACAGGTTCTTGTTAACAGACAGACATGTCCTGCTATCCTCTCAGTCTGCTGTGGGATGAGCAGACAGAGCTATAAATGCAGGAAGGTGCAGAGCAGGTTAAAGTTGCTGGGCTGCTTTACTGCTTCACGGTCCATAAAGCCTCAGTCAGACGCTGCTTGTTTTACTGGGATGGGCTGCAGTGCACACAGACGTCTGTTCATCTACAAAACTAACAAACATGCTGAGGTTTCATACAGTGGCCCTGAAGCGCAAAACAAATTAACATGTCAAAAAACAAAATTACAAAAAATATAAAACAAATTGACATACAAAAAATAATTACATAAAAAAACTCATTACCAAAGAAAATATATAAGGTACATAAAACTCCACATGTGTTCAGAATCTACAGTCATATGAAAAAGTTTGGGCACCCCTATTAATCTTAATCATGTTTAGTTGTAAATATTTGGGTGTTTGAACAGCCATTTCAGTTTGATATATCTAATAACTGATGGACACAGTAATATTTCAGGACTGAAATGAGGTTTATTGTACAGAAAATGTGCAATATGCATTAAACCAAAATTTGACCGGTGCAAAAGTATGGGCACCCTTATCATTTTATTGATTTGAATACTCCTAACTACTTTTTACTGACTTACTGAAGCACAAAATTGGTTTGGTAACCTCATTGAGCTTTGAACTTCATAGCCAGGTGTATCCAATCATGAGAAAAGGTATTTAAGGTGGACAAGTTGTTCTCCTATTTGAATCTCCTCTGAAGAGTGGCATCATGGGCTCATCAAAACAACTCTCAAATGATCTAAAAACAAAGATTGTTCAATTATTATTTAAAATTTTACAATATACAGGAAATATGTAATTGAATCTATACGCAGATTAGATTTTATGATGTTTTATACTTTGCATTAGAATTTAGAGTAAGACTTTAGTAGGTGAAAGGACTTTGGGTTGTTTGGCTTGTCTCGTTGTGCTGCACCACATAAACAAGGTGTTGAAGTGAGACAATAAGGAAACAGTAGAAACAGTAAAGGTGATGTCAGACTGAGGCAGTGTTATAACTCAGGGTCAGCAGAGCAATAGAGATGATAATCATGTGATTTTATTTTTATCAGCATTGCAGTGATGATCTCCATATTACTGATTTGGAGATAACTACAGGCTTTTCCTTTGTGTACTGTGAGCTTTTTACCAGCCTTAGATGAGACTGGTTTCACACAAACAGGAAAAATAGATTTTTTATTTCTGTGGCAGTTTGAACAGCAAAAACATGCTGAATCTGACATTTTCAGTTCCAATTTGGGTCACTTTCATATGTGGTATTAAAAATATATTTTTTTGTTAATCCATCTCAACATTCACTGAGGAGAAGTGAAAATGGACAACAGCTGTGAGTAAGGGTTTCATTTGTGGCTGGTAAGGTAACAGCCCTCCTAAATATTTTGGTTGCTGTATTTCTTCAAACTAATCCTACTAACCCATACTACACAATTTTATCCCAGTGTTTTCCAAGGACACAAACTACAGCTGTGGGTGCGTCTGAATAGAATGATCTTTGTACAGAAAGCTGGAATGTATTCTCAGTATTATGTCCAGCTGCAGACACTGGAACTCATAGAGAGCTTCTGTGATGCTGGAGAAGATGAAACTGAAACTTCACGTGAAGCGTTACTCTTTAGTGCATCAGCCTTTTCAGACAAATTATGATTTTAGATAATATAAAACATTAAAAAAATGTGTGAGCCACTTTTTTTGCTGTCTAAATGTTGCCTTCGCTAATAACAATAGAGGAATCACTTTTAGTGGCTCAGTTGCCTTCACTGAGGAACCCTGTCTGAATAGAGCCTAACAGGAGATGCAGATTTTATTTTCCAGCAGGACTTGGCACATAGCCCACACTACCAAAAGTACCAACTGGTCTTTTATATATATATATATATATATATATATATATATATATTTTTTTTTTTTTTTTTTTAATTATCTGAGATACTGTTTTTTGGGTTTTTCATTGGCTGTAAGCCATATTCATCAACAATTAAAGAAATAGACACTTAAAATATATTACTCTGTGTGTAATAAATACATCTATATAATATACGTTAGAGTATAGAGTTTCACATTTTCAACTGAACTACTGAAATAAAGTAACTTTTCACTGATTTCTATTGTTTTGAGATGCACCTGTATAATTCAGTGAATAAGTTAATAGACTCGACTGCAATAGTGTGATGTGTGTGTATTGTTAATATGAGCCCTAGTAATTGTTAACATGCTACAATACCGCCAAAACCAGACACCCCACCTCCATCAGAGTGCAAACTGCAAACAAAAACATGGTCAAGGTTCAGCTGAAGGTTAAAGTATCCTCCATGGTGCTCCTGTTACACTGACCCCGGCTGCCTTTCAATCCCAATAAGAGTTCTGCTTCACTTCCTTTCAGAAGGTCAAGGTGAGTGACCTCTGGACGGGTGTCTGGTGGCTCCGGGTCCTCGGGGGCGTGTTAAATCACACGGGGGAATAAAGACGCCTTTGCTTGTTCCTGTCGTGTCCGTCCCACCCGGACCCTGTAAACCTGGACAGGGATCAAGCGGCCTGGAGGTCAACGATGACTCATACTGGGTGATTGGGAGTCTATGGCCTTTGGGAGTTATTTAGAGAGAGATGAAGGAAGAAAACCTTATTAAGCTCTATCTGGACGGGATTAGTATCTCAGAAGGTTCTGGGTAATTTTTCTCTTTTATGTTTTTTTTTATCCTCTGTGATTTTATTCCCGCCCAGAACGATCATGTAGGTGTTTTTATTCTCAGACGTCCTCTGAGAAAATTACAGGCTGAATTATCTACTGTTTTTCTCTGAACTCCGTGCTCCTCCAGTAATTTTAGTCCCGTCCGGACGCACATCTCTGAGTTTCGCCTCCTCGCCTTTAATAAAATAGATATTTGTCCACTGCCGCGCACCGTAATTACTGTACACTTTGGGCGCACCACGGTTTCCATAGAGATCCACGTACTGTAAACACAACAGCGAGTGGAAATGGAGGAGCTACTGAACGCCCCGATGATGTCATGTGACCGAGAAAGTTGGAAAAAAACTCACTGGTGCTCCTGTTTTTTCAATTGCAGTCCGGATGCAGGAGTTTTATCACTAAAGAGTAGAAGTGTGAAATATATTTATACACAGACGCCCCCTGAGAAACTAATCCCATTCGATTCCATTCAGGAACAGTAGGTTAACAGTAGGTTAAGGCAGGAGAGTAATGATTTACAGCATTTTACCAGTAGCCTATAAATGTACAGTGACATTCTAATCACCATGGGATGATAGTAAGTAAATTTATATGAATATTCTACTGGTCAGTGCAGTGTTCTTTAACTTTTATTGGACATGGAAAATGTCATGGGTCAATATGTTTTGGCATGTCAGTGTAATCCTTCACTAAAGTTTGAGAAAAGTCATTTCCACTGCAGATGAAATATACCAAAAAGAAAAAGTTGAGATTAAAGATTGAGATTTTATAACTAAAACTTTCCCAAGATTTTCTGGAGAAATAAAATCCAGCTGGAATATTTTCCATGTTCAGCACTAAACCATTTCACCATAATTAACAGTTCCATTACTCATCATCGGTTCCCAGTAATGAGTTGTGCTGCAGTCAGTCTGAGAAACACACTCGGGTCGAAGTTCTCACACACACACTTAGAGACAGCTATAATCACAATCAGACAGCACTGAATAGGTAATCACCTACATAAGCCCTGCATTCACTCTCACAAAGACCCTTCCGGATCCAGCGGAGGATGTTCACTAACGCAAAACACATCAAGCATGACGGCTGTTTTACACGAGAGGGGTGACTTCAGTACAGCAGCACTGTTAACCAATCAGCAAAGAGTTTAAAAAATGTTTAAATAACGTAGATATACCTCAAACTGTGTGATAACATTTTATAATACAGTTTCTTAATGAATGCTTAACTACTTCTTAACTAAGCACTAAAATAAACCTGGTAACACTTTCTATGAATGTCATCTCTCTTAGACTCTATAACCACATTCATAACATATTATAATGCATTCATAAGGCATTATAAACATGGAAACAAATATTTATAAAAATGCATAACCCTTTATAGCTTATTAACCCATTATGTGTTAAAATAGTTTATATCTATCGTTATAGACACAAAGACCTGTTATAATACATTATAATTTCCTATAACTAATATTATATTCAAGACAAGAATGATTTATGAGTGGTTAAAAATATATTTATGTTTATAAGTTGGAAGCTTTTTTAGTCTTGATACAGTTTATTGGTATGGACGTATAACATGTTATAAACACAGCTATTAATGCATTATGAGCACAGTTCATGATGCAAAATGAAGTTGGCTATGATGAATTATACATTTTTATAAATATGTATAGCCATGTTTATAATGCCTTATAAATGCATTATAATGTGTTATGAGTATGTTTCTAGCGTCTTATAGAGATGACATTCATAGAGACATTCAAGTGTTACCATAATCCTAAATGGAGTGTGTAAATCAGAGAAACTTTTTAGTTTTTACAGTTTATTGTCAGTTTTTGTAGCATAAATGACGCAGACAGCGAGTATTAGCGTGTACATCTCAGTAAAGCACTATTTAATTATTTAAAGAGCTTTTCCTATTGTTCCATGTTTCTATAGAACTGAATGGTTCAGGTGTTATACAGATGGGTTGCCATGAATGCATCGCAAATACAACATATATGTCAGTCTGCAGAATCCCACCGGTTATACAGTATTTACTCACAGGCTCGTCAGTACTCACCTGAATGGGTTGTGTATTCAAACCCTGTCCGGCTGATTCAGATTAAATGTAATAAAGATTGATTGGTGTGTGTGTGTGTGTGTGTGTGTGTGTGTGTGTGTGTGTGTGTGTGTGTGTGTGTGTGTGTGTGGATGAGGCCTTCAGACATTAGCGTGTGTATATGTGCACCATGTGCGCACCATCATGAGTGTTTGTGAATGTAAACTGTGTGTGTGTGTGTTTGTGTGGTGTGTGATGTATATGTGTGTGTGTGTGTGTGTTCACTGTAGGGGGTGAGTGAACATTTACAGTTTCTTCCAGACTCCAGTTATGTGCTAACCCGCGGGCCTCCCGGGCAGACCGCTGGGGGTGCTGGAAAAAGCCCATGTTTGCCCTTTGCACCTCGGTGTGGGGCAGACTGATAAACAACCCCCCCTCGCACACACTTACACTCACTCACACACACACACACACTCCGTCCACAGTTTTGAGACGGGATGAGACGGGTGGCGCTGTGTAGGTGAATTAATGAACCCTGAAGAACACTTAAAGAAGTCAGGATGGCTTATTGTGAAGCACTTAGAGCAGTAATGCTGCTGTTGTTATGTAAATGAGCTGGAGAACAATTTGGATTTAAAGGACTAAAACTAAATTAGGGATTCCCCAATCCAGTATTACAATCTGATTTTAGTTAAAGTATTAACTCAAAATTATCAGTAAAGGGTTTTGGATAATGGGCAAATTCAAAAACCAGTAGAGCAGGAATTCCAGATAAGAGTTTTTGGTTAATAGAACATTTTTTGAACGATGCAGATAAATGTATCGTAAATGTAAATTTGGACAGTCTTAGAGTTATATAATTAGAGTTAGAGACATAGAATTTTAAAGTAAAAGAACAACAGAGGGATAGAGGAGGAGAAGAAGAGAAGAAAGGAAAGAGGTGTTAGGAGAGTAAGAGCTCTTTGAAGAGCTCAGTCTTCAGGAGTTTATTAAAGATAGTGAGAGATTCTCCTGATCTGGTAGTAGAAGGTAGTTAGTTAGAGGTGTTAGGAGAGTAAGTGCTCTTTGAAGAGCTCTGTCTTTGTAATTATTAGAACAATTAACATGTTAAGGTTTTCAGATTAATTGCACGCATCAGATTTTCCACACTGCCCAACTGTTTCTGGTTTGAGGTGGTACATAAGCTCACAGTATATAGCATTTACAGGGATTTGCGATGTTTAAACTCACTTTAACCAGTAAGCACGGACAGCTACTCATAATTAACCCAGTGTTTATTTAGCCTGCTCTCATTAGAGTGCCTTAAAACTGCCCTCATGTTGACGTGTGAATTGGCTCTTATTAAGGATGGTAGCACGGTGGCTTTGGAGGCCAAGCTCTGAGCTTCAGGGTTCACTACCTTTCACACTGACCTGTGATCAGGCCTCTGCAGCGCTGCTGTCAGGGCACGGCCAGCCCTCAGCATGGAGAAACACCAACACCACGCAGGATTAGCATCGCCACATGAAGGCCTTTTTTAGCCAGCGGCTATAAATACCCTTAAAAACCCTTTTCCTGGTGACCAAATCCACTTAAACCATTACGAGCGACTCTAAGTTCTGACTCAGGACGAACGCTTAGCGTGCCAATTATTTAGAGCTTCACTAATACTGTGTTAGCGCATTGCTGGCTCTCGAGAAACACTGACCCATCAAATCAAGTGCAGAGACCTGAATGGGAAGGCTAGATTTAGTGCCTGAATATAAATCATGAAAAATAGAAGCCATTCAGGAGTTTAAGATTTAGTGCCATTCACCCAGGAAAGAACTACAGCTCTGTGGGTAACGCCTCTGTAAACAGTACGGACTGGAAAAGCCCATTGTAGGTTGCCAGGGTTCTGTGTAGAACATGTCGCAGGAAGTGAGGGGACTCTTAACTCCTTGTTGCTTTAAGGTTTCCCACTGTGTGGAGCAGCAGATGCCAAAAAAACCTGAGTACAATGTCTGGATTCAACTTTTGCTTCTTAAACTCTTTAGAACTACTAGTGGTTTCTGGCTTTTTTATACTCTTTGCACTGCTTAGCATGTAGTTACCAACTAATAATCCAACTTTCTCTTCATATCTACAGTACTTTCCATCTCATGTCTAATATTTCCTGATCAGTGATGTTCTAATTTTTTGAGATGTACTTGTATGTGCTTTAGATAATTCTATTTTACTGTCATTACTTCTCTGACTTTCTCTTTGCATTTGCACATATGTTTCCGCTCTCTGTATGAGGCAACAGCTGTGTTTATATATTGTTTACCTGTACCTGAGTTCTTCCTTTAGTTACTGGGTCAATATCAGAGTACTGTGCTTTTTGACCCTTAAGACTGTTCATTTTATATGATACACTTAAACTGTATTTTACAGCTTAATCACTTTTTAATTTCACTTTTTTTTATTACCTGTCATGCATCCGTCCATCACGCTGCATGACAAGGTGGATGATAACAACATGGACAAATTTTTGTAAAATAATTTTAACCAGAATTGCTGGCATGTTAAATAGTCCGTGATGACCTTGCTCTGAATCAAAGATGTATTTTAATTTTCTGAAATTGTTATAATACCTTGATATGTTTCCATGACAGGGCGGACAGCTTAAGCTTTATAGCTTTATGAAAATAGCTTAATGAATAATTGAAATGCCTAGATTAAAAAAAAACAAATTTAAAACATTTTAAATTTTAAAAATTTTATTTGAAAATAAATTCAATTGAAATTAAATTAAATTAAAGTTTCTCAGAGTTTTTAATTTGCAGAAAATTAAGAAAAACTCCAATACGTCCATCTACACTATCGTTAGCTCTAATGATGCAGTGCCCATGCTTTTCTAAATATAACTAAGTCATTCTGGAGCATTTCTATTGGTTAATTAATAATGAAATTTTATCACATTATCACGAAAAGTGGGCAAAATGGGCAAAATTTTAGATACAAGTAAGCAGACCAGTAAGTTCCCAGACCGTTTCAGTTAGATATAATAGGGTACAGTATAATCTATAAACAGATAA
The DNA here is from genome assembly GCF_023375975.1 of Astyanax mexicanus. Taxonomy (NCBI): domain Eukaryota; kingdom Metazoa; phylum Chordata; class Actinopteri; order Characiformes; family Acestrorhamphidae; genus Astyanax; species Astyanax mexicanus. The sequence continues at coordinate 528,527 of NC_064414.1, read as the reverse complement.
CATACTCTACTTTACCACCTGTTTCAGTTAATGCCCGTCCTCACGGATACGCTCTGAGGTGGGCACCATCCTTCCTGTCTCTCTGCGTTTGTTTGCTTTTGGTGTCTGTCTGCTGTAGGCTGGCACCTGTGCACAGGTGAGCGAGGGATGGCCCGCTGCCAGGAGGAGCTCAGAGCAGACGGTCTGACGCCACCCCACCGTCATCATCTCCCACGATTACTGTTTACTTTGAGTTTCATGGGAAAATAAATGCTACTGTGTGTGTGTGTGTGTGTGTTTGTCTGTGTGTGTGTGAGAGTGTGTGTGTGGGTAAATGCTAAGTCTAAACGGTATGAACTGTAATCCTGCTAAAATTAGAGAGGTTCAGCACACTGAAGCTGAAGAAACCCTGTACAGCCTGAACTGTGTTTAGGGCGCTAATGCTAACGCTAACGCTAAAGCTAGTTCCGTGCCCATACTGCAGTCTGCTCTAGAGCGGCTGCTTAAGAGAGATTTGCTGTAACGTCTCATAATTGGCTAAATGATAAGTTGAGCAGCAGTGTGTTTTCAGTGTGTATCGCAGGGTCTGATTACGGGGCGAGACCTGAAATTAGCTGAGGTAAAGGTCAGGTTTAGCGCAGAGCTGAAGCGAAAGCCTCCTGTGAATTTCACCAAGCGTTAAACTAATAAAAACAAAAGCAAACACAAATATCTTAAAATATAAAAGGTTTCCTGTTCAAATGTATTTACAGTATTTGTAGGCAGTACTAGTCAAATGTTCAGACACACCTTAACTTATCATTATTTTCTGTGTTGTAGATTGTAACACTAAACTTACCCAACCTATGAAGAAAAATATATGGAATTATTTATTTAGTAAAACTAAAAAAGTGTTAAACAAACCAGAATATGTTTTATTTATATATTTTACATTCTTCTAAGTATCTCCTCTTGTTTAGATGATCATTTTTGAACATCTCTGCTGGATTTTCTTAGTCCGTTTTATGAGGTAGAGTCTCCTGGAATTCAGGCTTTCAGTTAACAGCTGTGCTGAACTCATCAAGAACTTTTATAGATTTTTTTATTTATTTTTATCCTTAGGCTTAGGAACATATCAAACCTTAAAATTCTTAACATTCTTAAAATATAAAGACTTAATATGCTTATTATTTAATGTATATTATATTTACTGTACTTCTACCAGACTGTCTAATGAACACGTTGCACTACTATATTCTGTGTTTATTGTCCATGTAGCAAAGTACTTAAATGTAGTAGAAATCTTTACTGGACAGTATAGACAGTTACTCCAACAAAATCAGGAAAAACTCTTTAATTTCAGTGCGCTTGATTTCAGAAGAAACATCAGATGAGTAGGGTAGTGTATATACTGTATACTGTGTAGGCTTTTACTGTCTAGTCTTGATGTAATCCTATTTCTAACATGATTCTGTATCTTGTTGATGGTGGTATGACGGGATGTGGATCCTGGTAATATCTGCCGCCCCCTGATGTGTTTTATCTCTACAGTAAAGCGTTATCTGAATCAGTGTGTGCTCTACAGATGGCCTGCCGACATGAAGAATTACTGACTGACGTTGTTACCACTCGTTAACTGATACCAGCATGTGTGTTCTGCCTGGGTTACTGATTATTCCATATCTGGTCGGTTTGAGACATGTTCCTTATATTAATACTGAGATAAAACTCAATATTATACATGAAAAGAAACATCTGTTTCTCTGCATTACCAACAGATCTCCAAACATCTTGGACAGTGAGGCCAATCAGATTATTTCAGATGTACAGAAAAAATAGAGACCAGTTTCTGAATATTTATAGGTTTATTTTTGAGTAAAATGAACATTGTTGTTTTATTCTATAAACTACAGACAACATTTCTCCCAAATCCCAAATAAAAATATTCTCATTTAGAGCATTTATTTACAGAAAATGAGAAATGACTGAAATAACAAAAAAGATGCAGAACTTTCAGACCTCAAATAATGCAAAGGAAACAAGTTCATATTCATAAAGTTTTAAGAGTTCAGAAATCAATATTTGGTGGAATTTAATTGGTTAACTGGTTTTTAATCATAGTTTTTTTCATGCATCTTGGCATCATGTTCTCCTCCACCAGTCTTACACACTGCTTTTGGATAACTTTATGCTGCTTTACTCCTGGTGCAAAAATTCAAGCAGTTCAGTTTGGTGGTTTGAGGATTTGTGATCATCCATCTTCCTCTTGATTATATTCCAGAGATTTTTAATTTGGTAAAATCAAAGATTGAGACAGGAAACAGTATTGCGTCACAGGACACGCTGACCAGTGTTCCACCTCAGTCACGAGATAACCCCTCAGTACTTTTACAGGTGTGGGCAGTTCCAAGCCGTACCCTGAGGTAACACTTCACTTCCTGACATACTGCTGTCCCATGACTTTATGTATAACAGTCTAAAGATGAAACCTTAACTGTGATGTGTTCAGTGTACAGTACAGGCCAAAAGTTTGGACACACCTTTCAGTGCGTTTTCTTTTTTTTCATGATTATTTACATTGTAGATTCTCACTGAAGCATCAAAACTATGAATGAACACATGTGGAGTTTTATGTACTTAATAAAAAATGAGCTGAACCTCCACAGTCACCGGACCTGAACCCAATCCAGATGGTTTGGGGTGAGCTGGAGCACAGAGTGAAGAAGACAAAGGAGCAACAAGTGCTAATAAACACCTCTGGGAACTCCTTCCTTCCTTCAAGACTGTTGGAAAACTTTTCATTTCAGGTGGCCACCTCTTAAATAAAGCTCATTGAGAGAATGATGCCAAGAGTGTGTAAAGCAGTAATCAGAGCAAAGGGGGGCTTTTATTTTGAAGAAAGTAGAATATAAAACATGTGTTTATGTTATTTCACCTTTTTTTGTTAAGTGATTCCCCCCAGTGATCTGGTCACTTCAAAGCGTGTAAACCCCCCCACACTCGTTCCCCCTCCACTGGTCCTTCATGTGTACCCCCCCCCCCCACCCCCCCCCCCCCCACACGACCCCAGGGGTTTCCAGTCTGAACAAAAGCCCCGACTGAACCGTCAGGTCTGACTGAACCGAGACCTCCATTCTCACTTTAATCACCAACTAAACGCTCATAAACAGCAGAGAACGCAGTCGTACACTCAGAGACTTACAACCATCTGCAGTTTACTATATTCTATAAGACTCACAGTCGTATATTACAGGACTTTAACCAGTTTAATCACAGTTTTCTGGTTCAGAGGTTGAATAATTTCCTTTACATCCTTCCTGAACATAAAGCCCATTGATTTACTGCATCCATGCAAAAGCTATTCCTCTGGATCAGCTCTGTAATCACTAGAAAATGAACGTTCTTCATTTCTTAACAACTGAGTTCTATACCACTGCAACACCATAGCAACACCTAAGCAACAACACCTTAACAACTGACTCCTATACCACTGCAACAACATAGCAACACCTTAGCAACAACACCTTAACAACTGACTCCTATACCACTGCAACAACATAGCAACACCTAAGCAACAACGCCTTAACAACTGACTCCACTGCAACACCATAGCAACTACCTAGCAACACATTAGCACCAACACCTTAACAACTGACTCCTATACCACTGCAACAGCATACCAACTATCAAGAGAAAGCTTAACAAATGATTTAAAAACCATGGCAACCTCTTAGAAACCAGCTACCAACACATTAGCAACCAACACATGTATCATAGCAAAACTGTTGAGCGGCATTTACTGTACATTTATGATATCGTGTAAAAAAATAAAAATTGTGTTATTTTCTAACATCAATAAAAAAGTATTATTTTCTTTTATGGCTCAAAAAACACCTAAATGTTGATAAAACAGAATTTATGTAAACCATTTCTATAGAATTTTCTCGCAAGAAAAGCATGACACACTTCATGACCAATCTGACCAATCAGTAACTTCTATACTGATTATATACAATACTTCTATATAATTCTATACAATACTTATACAAACAGCTGTTTTATGCAACTTTTTTGTTTTTACAGTATACCAATTCAATTTTAAATTATACTTTAAATACTTTAGAAGTATCTGTAGATCTTTTCTCTTCAGAATACACACTCAGCTCCTCCCACAGCTGCTTCCTTTATCACACAGGTCATAAATATACAGCCCGTCTGCAGCACTTTAGCATATAAGAGCAGAGATTACAGCATGATAATGTGGGGGGAAGAACTGAGGAGACCTGCTGAGGAATTCTGCACAACTGCCTTTTATATGCATCAGTGACGTTACAGGACAATGATGGAGTCGAGTCCTGATGAGCTACAGCCTTAATAGTACAGCTCCCAGAATCCCTGCCTAATAAAATTAAACAAATTAATAAAAAAGAAATGAATAAAAATACTGTATTCCAGAATCTCTATTTAATGAACTGATAAAAAGACAGGGTTCCAGAACCCCTTTCCATTAAACTCCACTAAATCCATTAAATCACAATAAAAAAATACAAAAATAATAAAAATAATAAGAATTTCAAAAGCCCTGTTTATCAAATCCTGTAATGAACTCTGTTCTAAAATAAAATAAAAAAAGATAAATTAAAACATGTAGAGTTCCATAATACCTGTTTAATAAACCCTGTGTTACACCATGCCATAAATAGATTAAAATATATATATATAAAAATACTCTGTTCCATTACTCCTATTTATTAAACACTGCATTGAACCCTGTTATAAATAAAAAGATCAAAATTAAAAAAATGAAAGTACATTGATTCAAAATCCCTATTTATTAAACCCAGTATTGTTTATTATTGTTTGTTATTAGAAATAAAATGACGTAAAATAAAAATACAAATTGATGGAATACCTATTTATGGAACCCTGTTATAAATACAAAATGATACAAAAATGAATAAATAATCATTTAGAAAATAAACATACAGCTTCAAGAATCCCTATTTATTATATTTTGTGTTGTATTTTTTTATGAATTAAATTTTTTTAAAACTTTTTTAAAAAATAATTAAAACTAAAAGTATTAAATGTTAAAAAAAAACTACTACAGGTTCCAGAATGTTTGTTAAACAATAATTGTTAAATTGTTAAATAATAATTAAATAAACAATATTCATGTTCCATAATGTTTCTAGGCTTGCATGTATATCTATAAAATAACCTTTTTTGCAATTCTTCTCATCCATACATCCAAATTTGAAAAATAATGCTTTAAAGAAATAAATATTGATTCTTTATAGCATTGCTGCTCGCTCTGTGTGTTTTTATTTTAAAGAATATCTTAATCCACTGATCCAACTGTTGCTTTATGTCGCTCCAAACCCCCCATCCATCAGCGTCACATGCCCCGTGTCAACGCCACGCTAAGGCAATGCATTATGGGATTTATGACAAGAGCAAAGTATCTGAAAAATGCCGTCTGTGTGAGGATTTATGAGTCAGTAATGACAGGTGAATCGGACACTAAAGATATATCTTCAAACGTGAATAAGATCGCTGATATTGTTTATGGTTTTATGTGGCTTTTCAGTATATAGTCCAACCCTGTAACCTAATTACACTTCTATAGACTAACATACAGTTTAATCCTGATACAGAGGAAAAAAATGATGAGTAAAATTTACTTTAAAAACTTTTGCAACTTTCTGCATTTGCTTTTTTTAAGTAAATTTAATTTCAGGTAAATTTAAGTAACTTCAACTCAGTTTCAAGACTTAAATAGAGTTACACAGAGTAAATAAGAGAACTGAACTTCAGTCAATCCTTTCTTTTAGTAAACTTTACTTCATTTATTTTTACTGAATCAATCCTTTCTTTTATTAAACTTTACTTCATTTATTTTTACTGAATCAATCCTTTATTTTAGTAACTTTTACTTAATTTCTGCACTCAATATTACCTAATTACAATTACTTTGTTTATACAATGTTAAGTTGTATAGAGTTAAGTATAGTGAGACTCCGTCCACAAAGGTGATGATGATGACAGGATGCAGTAAAGTCATTAATGTCACTAAACTGCAGTGTAAAAACATCACTAAATAAAAAACTGCTAATAGTGTATGTCAGGAGGCTCTGTGGAAAAAGTGAAGTGAAAATTTGGAGCAAAACTACAGTAAAATACTAAAATAAAGCCAGTGTATTTATCTGTTTCTGAGAACTGGAGATGCCTGGAGCTTACAGTCTTTAGATATTTCCCCAGAGCAGCTTCCCAACATGTTTCCATTGCTTTTAACTCAATTATCCCACCCACTCTCTCTCTCTCTCTCTCTCTCTCTCTCTCTCTCTCTCTCTCTCTCCCTCTCTCTATCCCCTCGTCACCGGTAGTATTGTTTTGGAGAGGTGAGTTAATGGAAGGAGCAGGAGTGAGTTTGGTGAAGATGGTCTCAGGCTGGCGAGTCAGGACCTGCCCCAGTTTTGGAAAGCGAGGTGGCAGCCAGCCGCTGGATCCTCCTCTGAGACTCATCAGCACCAGGGATTAGGATTCGCTCCATTATAACAAGCCCAACCCAGCGCCTCTGCTGATCAGGATTTAATTGGGTATCCCTGGGAGTATTGGGAGAAGCCCTGTGCTTTTGGAAGCAGGAGGATCTGATCCTCCAATTCCACCCAGGAACCAATAAATGACCTTAAACGACTTTGAAAACTCAGCTAAATTGAATTTACTCTACATGCTGCACTACAAAAAATCCATTGGCAAAAACTAGACAAAATATATGCAAATTAAGACAAATATATGTATATTAAGCAAAAAATGGGGTAAGCAAAAAACCTAAATCAAACAAAAAGTCGCTGTTTTTGGACACAAGAATCAGAATAACTTGATTCCTGCTTGATTGTGATTATTTTGAGTTCTTACTTAAAATAAGGTACAAAGTCTCAACGAATGGATGTTTTTGGTATACTAAAAATAATGTATTACCTGCCATCCATGTGTTGAGACAGTGTAATATGTGTGTTTTAACTAAAAATATTTACATTTCAGGAATTATAAAATATTGTGTATCATAAATTATTTGAGTAAAATAAATGAAGTAATTGTAATTAGGTAATATTTTATGCAGAAATGAAGTAAAGTTTACTAAAAGAAAGGATTGACTAAAGTTCAGTTCACTTATTTACTCTGTGTAACATTTAAGTCTAGAAACTGAGTTGAAGTTACTTAAATTTATATAAAATTAAATTTACTTAAGCAAAAAAAAGCAAATGTAGAAAGTTGAGAAACTTTTTTAAAGTAAATTTTACGCATTATTTTTTCAGTGTACAGGGATCCCACTCATCTCCTTTACTCATCATTTTAGTCGCTCCCATCAGTCAGGAGAGGAAACTAAAAGTTCCTTTAGCTAAGAAGAAGAATGGGTACCAAAAGTCATTTGGTTATTCCATCTGCTGTGACTATTCTAAATAAGTATGTAATAAACAATTTCCCCAAATAGTTCATAATACAATAATGCACAGTGCAGTCAATCCTGTTCTTATGGTACTCATAGCAAGAATGCATAGATTATAACACTTTTAAAACCTTTTTAGTGTTATTTTGCCAAACGTTCAAACAGAAGTTACACAAACACAATCAGAAGTTGGAGGTGTTTTTCACAGATCACAGGCTTCAGAGTCCGTCAGGACTGGGGGCGTCTCTGAAGTCGTTTCTCTGACGGCATCTCCAATGACTTTACAGCCCCAGACCCGAGCGAAAGTGCTGAGAAGTGACGGGTGATAAAGAACGGGTGGAGAAATAGAAAGAGGTGTCTGACCGAGGCTTTCGTGTTGTGGGAAGATAAAAGGCCCCCCTGCTGAGGCGGAGGATGCTGGATGGAGCGGTGTTGTGGAGGCAACCTGAAGTGTTGAAGCTTCAATAAAGTGAAGGTTGCCCAAGGAAGTGACCGGCGCTAAGACTTCAAAGTGAGAAATTTGCACTCAGAAGAGACGGAGCGTTGGGGGCGAAATAAACCCAACCTAAATGTATCATATTTGTTAAGAAGAAGATGGATTTCTCGAGGGCAGTGGAGGGATCTGAGGAAGAGAATCATCTCTCATCCACGAAAAAAAAACACCTGAGCATCACTGTAGATGTTACATACTAAATATACTAAATCTGCAAAAGTAGCACACTGGAATTCACACATCCTGTCCCTCAGAAAATACACAAGTTGGGTTTTCATTTTAATTTAAATGTTTGGCAAAAATAAAGCATAATTAGATTATTTCAGCAGAAAAATTTGGAAATGCATTGTGTTTCCATCCAACATAGTTTGTGAGAATGGAGAAACTATTTTCTATTTTCCATCCTTTTTCACTTCATCCTTTAATTTTTTTTTTTTTTTTTTTTTGCAATATTTGGATTTTCTTTAGTTTGGACATTTTCAAAGTTTCCAAATACTAAAATCTCACAACCAGGTACATGCTTGGATCCTGGTGCACATCCTGGGGATATCCAGCAAACTCTTCCTTGGTGGTCTCTCTACCATGAAGTAAGACCATATGGAGAGTTAAGGACTTGTTGTGGACTTTGTTTGGAGGGTCGTAGCTCCAGCAGGTCCTGATGTTCTGGTTATCTGCTTAGCTGTTATCTTAAGGACCTTCTGGGTTCTGATGGAGAGGAAGGACCATCTGTTCCTCAGCACAGCCTTTGATGTGACCAACACTAGACCAACACTCTGTGACCTCCAGAGGAGCTGGATCTTATCTGCTCACAGGAGGAACATTCCTTAAATCTCAACCTGAGATAAACCGTTATCACTTGCTAACAGTGAGCTAGCTGTTAATAGAACTTTTACTGTCTGTTAGAAGGTCATGGGGAATGGTGTTTCCCTCATTTGTATATATATATAGCTGATCAGTTGGATCCGGTGGAAAACATACAATTTTAGGGCAGAGAGCAGGGTTAAAAAACTCATATCAAAGTATAGTACTAAATTCTGGCTATCCACAACATCCAGCTTCTAGCTAAGCTAAATTTATTTTCGTTAATTAATAGTCCTTAATAAGTCCTGCAATCCTAAATTAATAAAAACAATTTGAAAATTTGAAATTGTTATTGGCTGATCAGGTACATCAGGGCAAGTTAAACATATATAGTTTTCTTTTCCTCAAACCTTGACTATCTATCTATAGCTAGCTAATTCCAAAGTTAAGCTAACTGACTGTAACAGACTGGGTGTTTTAATTCAGAGACGAGTCTTTTTAATCAGCTATTAGAAACAATCTCATCACAGTTTACATGGTTAGCTCCGTTACCTTTCTTTTAGAAAAATCAACATATATCCATACATGTTTTAACATCAGTGCAGTAACCTGCTGCAAGAACTCACGCTTCCATGCTAGCCCACCACACTCCACAAAACCAGCAAGCTGATTGGCTGTTTCTCCTGTAAGGTAGAACTTTATCCTTGAACTGGCTCCGTGATTAGCGTTAATAGATTTCTCATTCACATTCACATTAATAGAACAGCTGAGCTGAGCGAAACGATTCGGGGTTGCTGGAAAATAATTCGGGGCTAAAGCCCCAGAAGTCTCTCATTAAACTGATGTTAAAAACAGGTTGTCAGTGTAGAAGAGTATTTTAGCTACAGTGTGAAATTGTTGAATATCCTGTTTATTTAACTTTAGGCTCTATATTAGATGAGTTGACCTCATACATGAGCTTCAGTTGCATCAAAACAGTGCCTGACGTACAGCAGCACACGTCCAAGACCTGGATGCCCTACCATGCACCACTATACGTATGTGAATTAACTTAATTTCAGAATGCAAATGAACATACATTCACACACTTACACTCATTCACACACTCTCTCGCTCTCACGTGTGTTGGAATGCGTCAGGCAGCTGGAATGCGTCAGTTTGTTTTTCTGCTTTAGTTAATTGGATTAATGTGTTGAGGCTATCAGCTGCCAGCGTGTGGTTATTTGCTGAAAGGCTGAAATGGTTTCTGAATGTGGTTTGAGTCGGATGTTTTTTTTCACCGGATGCTTGAAGCTTCTACAAGAAGCCAAACATAGACTTTACTTCCTCACTGTGAGCAAAGTTGCCCATCCTAGTGTTATTCAAGAACCCCACCATTGTTTAGTTTGATCGCATTGCCCTTTACTTCTTGCTAATTTTACAAATTACATTTCGCCAAGGTACTGACACCAACATTTGGTGTAAAAAATCAGGGTTTATTGCTTTATAGCTTTTATACTTTATTTAATTTGAATTATTTCTATTCCAAACATTGGTAATAGGTATGAACTTTTCAAGTGACCATATCACAGTTAAGTTACTACCAAATTACAGATATAGAAAATGGGCAGGGCTGTTATGTTATTGAAGCATATGGGGATGGTTGGTGCTACATATCATACTGCAGCCAGCAGAGGTGCTAGATGTGTGGCGGCTTCACTTTTAAGAAACATCTAGCCAAAACACCCCCTTTTTATTTAATGCACTGTGTGTGTGTGTGTGTGTGTGTGTGTGTGTGTTCTCTCTGTGTATTCAGTTGAACCTAACCACAGTGTGGAGTGGCTCCATAGACAGTGTGGTGTAAACAGAGGCTGAAAAAGGGGGATTAGACACCAGTAGAACAGACTCCCCCAACAGCACCTCCTCCTCCTCCTCCACCACACACACAGTGAACACAAAGACCAGAAGTTCACAGAGGAAAACACTCAAGAAAACACTTTTTTGGGTTGGGTTGGGTTGAATTGGGTCTGGTCAAGGCAGGTCTGGTGTGTTCTGTTCTGGTTTGGTTTGGTTCAGTCTGGTTGGGTTGGGTTGGGTTGGGTTGGGTTTGGTTTGGTTCGATTTGGTCTAGTCTGGTTGGGTCAATTCTGAATAGGTTGAGTTGAGTTGAGTTGAGTTGAGTTGAGTTGAGTTGTGTTGTGTTGTGTTGTGTTGTGTTGTGTTGTGTTGTGTTGTGTTGTGTTGTGTTGTGTTGTGTTGAGCTGAGTTCAGCTGAGTTGAGTTGAGTTGAGCTGAGCTGAGTTGAGTTAGGTTAGGTCTGGTTTTATTTAGTTGGTCTGGATTGCTTTGGTTTGCACTAGGAAAAGGACCCCAAAATTAACCATTTGAGAACATTTTCTCTACTTACTGGTCAGAGCTGTCTGAGACCGGAAGAGGGTGGTGTGTTATGGACAAGTGGGGTATCACCTTGCTACAATCGCGCTGACTAGTGTTCAACCTCACTCACATGATATCACCTCATGACCTATACAAGAGTGGTTGTGGTTCCTAGCCGTCCCCTGTGGTAAATATACTGCTGTGCCATGACTTTTAGTATGTCAATGTATATTATTTTATACATAAAACAAAACACATTAGTCTATAAGTCTTAGATTTAGCAGATTGTGTGTGTGTGTTTTCTCTTTCCTGTTCTAATGAAAAGTGTGCTGGGTCTCTCAGCTGTGTGTGTGTGTGCGCGCATTGTCATGGTCTTGTTTTTTTAGACTGGCTGCCTAAAAGCTTTTGTCATCGGGGTGTGAATGAGCTTCCTGTGCTTTTACCCTCCATCACGTTAAACACACCTCTCACTTCACACACACACACACACACACACACACACACACAAACACACACACGTAAAGTTGCATCCTGCAGTTACTCCAGGGTTCACCTCGGTCAGTGGTGGACAAAATACCCAAATTATATATTTGAGTTAAGATAAAAGTAAAGATCTCCAGTAAAATCAGAACAAGTAAAAGTAAAAGTATTCTGATTTCTAATCACTCTAATGTCCTATTATCATTTATAATGAGACTTTGCTTTATCAGATCTAGTGTTACTATCCCTTCACTAATGTTTTAATAGAATGTCATTCATTACTTTAATTCTGATGTTACAGGTTAACTTGATCACAACACAAAACAAAAAACACTAAAAGCAAATCATTTTCATTAGCTAGGATCAAATGTCTATAAATAACAGTATCACTTTATTTGTATCTATTGTAGATGCAACATAGGTGCTCAACTATCTCTCAACTACTATCAGTAAACAGTTCTTACTGTATACTGCTAAAGGGTTGCTAGGTGGTTCATCTGGTATCCTGGATGAGTATTGGTTTTTGTATTGTGTAATCACTAACAGATCTTTGTTGTCACACAGGGGGGGGGGGGGGGGGGGGTCCTGAATGTAAAACATTTAAGGACCCCTGTTTTATTGCATGCTGTTGCCGTGTGGCAACAGAGGCATTCTTTTCATGTTTTTACTAATTTACAGAATAAAATAGCTATGTTATGCTCTTAATGTGTTTATGATTTAATACTTATTAACTTCAGCAACAACATGAAAATAAGTGTCTCAGAAAATTTTAATATTAGATAAGACCATTTGTTACTTTTGGCAGTGTGGGCAGTGTGCCAAGTCCTGCTGGAAAATTTAGACTTGATAATAAAACACAGTGGATCAACACCAGCAGATGACAGACATGTCCCTCGAAACCATCACTGATCATCAGTAAATTTTACATTTCATTTGAAGGAAATCAAGGGAGCAGAGTCTGGAGGAAGAGTGGAGAGACACAGTCCAAACTGCTTTAGTTCTAGTGTAAAGTTTTACCAATTAGGTATGGTTTGGAGAGTCATGTCTGTCATCTGCTGGTGTTGATCCACTGTGTTTTATCTGTGCAAACAGACAAGCAACTCTTTATTCTTTATTTAGCATTCATGGGACATGATACTAGTTCCTGTTATGTTATGTTGAGTTTTTTTACACTGTTAAAAACAGTTATTTAGCAGACACGTCAAACAATTATTAAATGTAACAAATGTGGCTCTTTAGAGAACTAAAAGAGGAGGAATTAAAGAGAAAATAATCCAAGAAAACAAAAAAACAACACTGTACCTGTAGGGATCACTGATCTCATAATGTCCCGAATGTACAAAACACATGTATGACCTCATTTAAAGCAGGAAATCCCATACAGAGCGTCTCAGTGAGCGTACCTGGAGGACGGGTTTGTGTAGGGGACGGTTTTGTCCGAGGAAAGTGAAGACGGAGTGATTTGTGACGCAGCCGGGCTGAAACAGGGATTACCTCATTTTTAAATGGAAACCCAAGAGCTCTTCCTTCCTCCCCCATCCCTCGCTCCCTCTTTTCTCCAGTGGCGTGACCTCACCTTCCACAGCTTTCAATTAGCAGCAGGCAGCAGGGGGGCTATTGTAGCTCTGGGCAGCTAACTGTTCCTCTGCTCCGCTCTCTGCTGCTGCGGCACACTAACGCTGTATGATTAATGATCACAGGGGGCTTTGGTTCATTTACTGCAGATGTTTTAGGGCTGAATTTGGTCAAGGACATATGTATGTAGTCTAAGTAAGAATGATGGTAATGTTACGTTATTGCAATTAACAAAAAAAAATTCAATACTATTGCATATTCTGTGCTGTGCTATAATGTGCTTACAGTACCAGTTTAAAAGAAAATGCTTAAAGTTCTTTAAACAGGTCAGCTGAAGTTCTGTGTGTGTGTGTGTGTGTGTGTGTGTGTGTGTGTAGATTAAAACCTAAAGTTATAATTGATGTAATGAGATCTCTTATGGTCGTGGTAATCCTGCAGTATGACAGGCCTCCTGTAGAGCTTCAGAAACCAGCCCTGCTCTGCACCTCCCTTTCTTTATCCCTCTCTCTCTCTCTCCCTCTCTCTCTCTCTCTTTTTCTTGCCCTCTATTTCTCTCTCTGTCTGTCTTTCTTTCTTTAAAATTTCAAATTCAAATAGCTGTATATATATATATATAACTGTTGCCAAAGCAAACAATTCAACAAACATAAAAATACTAATACAATTATGAAATGAGGAAGGATAATAAATAAATTACAATGTGTGAAAAAGAGCATTAAATTAATGTAGATATAGTGTATTTAATAGTGTATATAGTGATATATGTAGGGTGGTTTAGTGGAGTGTGGGGCTCTGGTTTCTCAGGGTTTGTTTCTTTCTCTCTCTATTTGTCTGTCTCTCCTGCTCTCTCTCTCTCTCTGTACTTTAATATGTGTTAAGCTCTTAAATTGTGCTTTAGCTGTAAAGGGACTCTCTGGCCCAACTGCAGGAGTGATTGATGATCTGAGGAGCATCATCTCATACAGTGAGAGTCAGTCACTCCTAGTAGTGATAGGAGGAACATTACTAACAGTGATCTCAGTGATCTGTGTAGAACATCCTGCAGAACTGATACTGAAGCTGATAGCAGCAGCATTTTTCAGCAGGCTAATGCTCACCCCACACACAGCAAACTCTCTCCAGCAAACTGCCAGATTTATGGGAGCACCTGGGATGCCAGCCTACGATTGTGTAGGATCTACAGACCCAACTGCAACATATGTGGATAAATTTGCTGAAGAATGTCATAATGTCATGTTTAGAGGCTCCCAACACTGCAGTACTGGAGGCGTCTACATCATCTAACACTTCTTTACATAACTATAGTGGATGCAAACATGACTTAGCAGGATTTTACTAATTTTTTTAGTGGAGATTTAATCTTTTTTATCTTTTTCTCTTTAAGTTCTCTACTATGTTCTAACATGCAGGAATGATCCTGAACTCTGGTAATTTGTTCCATTGTGAAGAGATGTGTGAGATGATCCGACCAGACAGCCGGCAGAGGTGAACACAAGCCCAAGGTCAAGCCTGTTGGCCTCAAGTGAGCTTCAAAGAAACACAGCTGGCCTCCCTTAAACCCCACCTCCCATCACTGCCGTCTCTCCCAACCCATTTCTTTTCTTTTTGAAAGTTCTGGCTGTTTCTATCAGGACTTAATCCCGTTCCTCCGTGGGGTCAGAGAGTGCAGAGAGCCAGACAGGACCAAGCCACAACAGACAGACACTGTGTCTGACCAGTTGACCAGTCTAAACCAGGGCGCTACTCCACAGAGCATGAAGGATGAAGCCCAGAGAGTTTAGCAGTGGTGGTTACTCAGTCACGACGGGGGGTTCTGGTGTTTTTCAGAAGCTGTATGTCTGAAAGACCATAGAGAATTATTCTTGACAAGCAAGTTCAATTATGGCGGTGTTGGAATCTGGGTCCAGAACAATTGGCTGATCTTAGTTAATCCCGCCTCCTCACCTTCCTAGAATGATTTGATTCGCTGTAAAGTAAAAGACTGGTATATACAATATTTGAGACATGCTCTCTCTTAATAGACACTGTTATACACCTACAATCTGTCCAAACAAATCTGTACAGTTTGCCTGCAAATTTAGTTGCACAAAACTTTTCACACCAGCACATTATTTGGTCGGGTTAAAACAGATTCTGGTTGGTTTGGGTACAGATCAGAACAACCGAACCGAGATCAGCTAGAGGAGATGATCTTGATTCGGTCCCAAACAAACTCTAAAATGGTTCACTTGTCATGAGAACATGATCCGGTCTCGATCCAACCCAGATATCAAATATATTCCCTTTTAATTGCTGATAAGGTGCAGTTTAATCTGATATAATAATTAGCCAGCAATGCTAATAAGTTACCACAGCTATGAACAAACTCTGTCTCTGCTGCTCCATGCTGTTTACGCGCACCATATGTGCAGCACTCACTGCTCACAGATGCTCAACTGCATTTAAACTACCTGCAAATATGCATTGCTGCACGTCCCATTGAAAACACTGTGTTTGAAAGCACAGCGGCTAAAAAAAAATTCAGTGTTTTTTGTGTTAAAGCAGCTTCACACTCTACAGACAGACAGATATACAGATTTAAACACTGGAACACAGAATCGTCTCACTATATTTACTTTTTGCTTCAGTGCCAGAGGAAGTAGACCAATCAGAAGAGACTCTGATGTGCTTTCGTGGTTTATTGGTGAGCGTTCTGGTGCGTTTAGGCTTATGCCTGTGTGAAACCAAACCAAACCAGAGGGAGAAAACCAAGCTCCAAATAAAACCAACTCATCATTTTCAGTAGTCTGATGGTCTCACTTGGAACAGTCTGACAAGGCTACCTGGGGAAATCATTAAATAAAAGTGAGGCTCGAAACGTGTGCTGTTTTATATTGTCACAAACATAGTTTTTGTAAAGTAAATGTGATATAGTGCAGAATAGGCTTCTTCTGCAGAGGATAAAACTTCATAAAGCGCACCACCAGAGGATTAAATGTGATGTAGGGGCAGGTTAGGTGCTCTTATAATGGAATTAACTGCATTTGATGGTATAAAACATAACATTTTCGCTCATAAACTTATTATAAAAGTTATTCCATTAATGTCTTTCCCGTTTTAGCCACACCCTCTCTAGAGTGTAGATACACACCTCATACACCATGCAGTAGGTGCATTTTAGTCCAGCACTGGATGGGAAACTGAATTTGATGACATGAGTGTGATGGAGCTCCATCCAGTACATTGGAATGACCTTCCAGATGCAGATCAAATCATCCCACATTTATACCAGACCTCACTGAAGCTTGTGTGTGTGTGGCTGAATGCAATCAAATCCTCATGATACCAACAAATTCCTTCTAAACTTTTGGAGAGTGAATCTCACACTGTATCCCACAAGTTCTGTTTAATTACTGTTTGGAATGAAATAATCTTTTAAAAACAGCTCACAGATTAAACCACACTGCTTACATGCATGTGGGTGGAGTAATGCTGAGCCACAGCTCATAAGTAAGAGTTGATGAAATCCTGAGACGGTGTGTCATATAGACTTAAGCCTCTTAAACCCCGTCTGACTGAGATAAAAAAGAAGAATCCAGGAGATCATGTGGTCACCACATGTGTGCATAAACAGGCCTGCTGATCAAATACTGTGGTCAGACGCCATTTAAACCAATGAGACGCTGTTAGAGGGTTTTAATATCTACACATTAGATTCTCTTAGCTACTCAGGGTTCTTCTAAATCTGCCCTATAACACATCTGATCCAACTAATCTGCTTATTAACAAACATTTAGTGGACTTTAGTCAGCACTTTGGCACAAAAATAAAATATTTAAACTTACAGGGCATGGGTACTTACAGGGCAGACCTCAGACCAGGGTTTCTAAATGCTTAATTTCTTAGAGGAAGCTCTACAAATTGAGTTTAGAACTGGGCACAAAAGCTTTCTACTGCAAAAGACTTGAGACTGGGGCGGAGGTTTACCTTCCAGCAGGACAATGACCCCAAACATAAAGCCAGGGCTACAATGGAATGGTTTAAAACAAACAAAGAAACAAAAAAACATTCATATTAATGCTTTGCTGTTCACAAACGAACGCTCTCCGTCTAATCTCACCGAGCGTTAGCTGTTTTGCAAAGAAGAATGGGCAAAAATGTCAGTCACTAGATGTGCAAACCTGGCAGAGACAAACCCTTCCACCTCACCAGAATTGATTCAGGAGGGCTGAATACTTTTGCACAAATCACTTTTCCGTTTTTTTATTTGTAAAACATTTGTAAAATGTTTTGAATCATGCATGATTTTCTTTCCACTTCATAATTGTACACCACTTTGCGTTGGTCTTTCACATTAAATTCCAATTAAATATAGTTATGTTTGTGGTTGTGATGTGACAAAATATGGGAAAAAGTTCTAGGGGTATGAATACTTTTGCAAGCCACTGTACATGACCAAAAGATTACCTTCTGTATTAACTCTGCACCAAAGTCATGACCTTTAGAAAAGCTGGTTGAAGGCAGTGGAGAGTTTTATCTCCATGTCGACGTGTAAAGATGTGATAAAAAATCCAATCTGAACAGGATTAAGGTACAGTTTTACAACACGGCCTGTTTTTTCACACCTCATTCCTCACACGTGGGTGTGTGTTTTACTGCTTTCTCACACACGTAATGCATCTACCCGTAAGGTCATTCAGTGCAAATGGCCTTAAAAAGCTCATCAACTGCTCATCTCATGTGGGTTAACTGTCTGCTAGATAAACTATAGCACAGGTTCATCCACATACTGTATACCACTTTAGTTCCTGAATCAGTTTCTCTGATTTTACTATTTATAGGTTTAAAATGAACATTGTTGTTTTATTCTATAAACTACAGACAACATTTCTCCCAAATTACAAATAAATATATTCTCATTTAGAGCATTTATTTACAGAAAATGAGAAATGGCCTTTTTTTGTTTTAGACTTAAATAATGCAAAGAAAACAAGTTCATATTCATAAAGTTTTAAGAGTTCAGAAATAATCAATATTTGGTGGAATAATCCTGATGGTTTTTAATCACAGTTTTTTTTTCATGCATCTTGGCATCATGTTCTCCTCCACCAGTCTTACACACTGCTTTTGGATAACTTTATGCTGCTTTACTCCTGGTGCAAAAATTCAAGCAGTTCAGTTTGATGGTTTGATGGTTTGTGATCATCCATCTTCCTCTTGATTATATTCCAGAGGTTTTTTAATTTGGTAAAATCAAAGAAACTCATCATTTTTAAGTGCTCTCATATACTCATACTATACAACAAAAACAGATAAATGTACATTTCCTTTACCTACAGGTCAGAAAGCCATCAGGAATATGGAAGCACAAATTCACAGACACTAAAAACTTGTTGGAATATTAAATAGCATTTATTTTGCAAAGATAATAAGATGCATAGCTATAAATCAATGTGCAAAACAAAATATTACACAAAAGAATGAATTTTGACAAAAAAAATGAAATGTTTTTGGTGATATATTCAAAAATATATTTACAGAGTACATTCTGCATATACATGTTCCGCATCTCTTCACTTTCGGGATTTTTGTCTTTGGGTTAGTACGATATACAGTATGGAATTACTTCAGATGAAGTGAAGGCAGGGTAAAGGTGGGCAATGTGATGGATAATATTTTGTTGTATCATTACACACATTTTAAAATCTTAATATTGTCACTATTAATAAGAGTTCCATTACAAAATGTAATGTACTATTTGGTTAAGCTGTATTACTTTGAATGGTATTCTTTAAGAATCTGCTGCAAAATATCACAATAATTATTGTGCATCACGGAAATTTGAACAGAATTGTGCACTGGACAAAAAAAAAAAAAAAAGGTAAGATATTTTTAAGATTTGTGCACAGCATGGGAGTGGCAGTCCAAATGGTGATACTGTGCACATTTTGGCACATTTCTTTGCTCCAGTTTTATTTAACAAGCAATCCTTGGGTTGAAATGTGTGTGTTTTTAGTGCAGAGCAGATCCTAAAGTAAGACCATGGCAGGAATGCACCAGACCAGGCCTGAGAAACGCCTCTGAGAGTCTCAAATAAAAATACTGCAAGCAGAAGATCCAGACCGGACAGGATTTCTACACTAAAGTCATGACTTTAAGTGAAGCTGGTTGGAAACGGCGGATCTTCTTCTTCAGGGCTCTGGAGGCTTTGATTCGGCACGCCACCGGCTCAGGTCGGGGGGGATGCTGATTCTGCAGGGAAAGCCCAGCTGCTGTCGGGCCTACAGCTGCCTCAGCCCACACCAGATCTCCTTCATCCTCCTCTTCCTCCAAAATGTCTTCCTCATCGAGGGACAGGCTGCTGTCCGAGTCGGAGGCGGTTCGAGAGCCCTGGCTGGATTCGCTGTCCCCGAATCGATTAGCGGTGAAGTCACTCAGCTCGCCCTCGCTGCTCTCGGCGATGGTGGAGTGGAACAGGGAGGCGCACTCAGCCGAGTACTCGGAGAACTCGGACTCGCACCTCGGGGGGTAGCGGGTACAAGCAGGTGCTGGTGGGTACCTGAGGTTCATGTTGTTGAAGTAGGAGGAAGAAGACGAGGAAAAAGGTGGTTGGATTGGATGAGGAACGCCACCCCAATGTCCTGAGTGGGGTCTCATGCCTGGCTTTTGTGGGCAAAGGCCTGCGAGTCTGTGGGTGGGTGCCTCTCTGGATCTTTGGTGGTGGGTTTGTAAAGGGTGGGGGGGCAGCTGGATCTCTGAGGCAGAAGGCCACTTTCGAGAGTTCGGTTTCCTTCTCGACTGACAAACAGAAGAAGAGTTGCCCAGATCGGGTACTTGGGAGGTCTTGCGAGGTTTGCTAGACCTCTGCTGAGGCTGGCTGGACTGAAGGTGAGCATTAGTAGTAGTAGAAGAAGAAGCACATGGATTTCCAGGTCCAAGAAGACTAGACTCTGAGCAAGATCGAACCCGGGCCTCTCTCAGGCGACCACTGATCTGCTTTGTGTCTCTCGTTTCTCCACGTATTTTAACGTGGCATCCTCTGTCCTTCTCCAGCTCTCGTAAGGAGTGTCTTTGTTGGTGTTTCTTGCCTGGAGGTTTTTCATTTCCTCTCTTCCGTAGTTTTACAGCCTTCGTTTTCTTCTCTTCTTGATGCACCTTCACCCTCTGAGACCCTGCGGGCACAAACTGGGCATGGACGAATTCGGACTGCCCAGTCCTCTGGTGACTTCCGTCACTGCTTCTGTTCTCATCGTTGCTGGAGGAGATCAGGCTGAGTCTGCTCTCTGAAGGCTTGGAGACTGTGGCTGTAGCCTTAAAGTCATCTTTATTATTTTTATTATGGTGAAACAGAGTGCTTTGCTTTTGGTCCTCAGTTTTTTCCCTGACTTTAAACGTAGGACCCATCAGAACACCAGGTCTGTGGTTCATCGCGCCTGTTGGGCATCGAAATTGGCACACAGGTTTGGATTCTTCAAACCCATCACTAATCATTTGAGGACAGGAGATCATTTGCTCCTGTCCACTAGTTCTTGCTGGTGAATATTTTCCAGAGTCTACTGGATTCTCCAGGTACAACGTTTTCTGCTGTAGGCCACCCTGCACTTCAGCTACAGTCACGGGCCCATAGTTCCCAACTTGAGCTCTGGAACCAATTAATCCAGGACCCTGGGTGTCACTACAGGAGGTATAGAGCTTTTCTGTACTCAGCTCTCTCTGGAGGTTCATCTTACCGGAGCTGCGCTGGACCAGTTTGACGATGTAACCTACAGGTCTGGAGGCGGATAAGTCCTGCTTGGATAGAGTGTCCTCCATAAGTCCCACTTCTACAGGGTTCTCTTGGGCCTCAGAGCCCACCGGTGTTTCCTGATCTCCACTAAGAGAGAAGATGGGACTTTGCAGGGCCACTGCGTGCAGGGGGCTGGGGTAGCGGTACACTTCCATGCCATTGCGGGACACGAGGTTGCTCTGAAATTTGGTGTCCAGCGTGGGATTGCAGAGGTTTCTGCACACGGCAGAGGTCTTCATGTCAACTGGTTTACAGTATCCAAAACCAGGGTTAATGACTCGATCAAGATCACCTGTGATTATAAATGAGAAAAAGCATTTATTAACAAAACGGCACCATTTATTATATTTATGTCTTATTTACAGCATTAACATAGAGGTTCACTCAAAAGCCAACTTGCTGTTTTCCAGCTCAAAAAGATTCAAGCTGTACAGGACTAGTATAGTAACGTTAGCTTAGCCTGAAAGGTACATCTCTTCCTGTGTCTGTTCCATTCACCCTTCAACACACTTCTCTACTTAGCTCTGCTATCTCAGCT
This sequence comes from Astyanax mexicanus, assembly GCF_023375975.1. Classification (NCBI taxonomy): domain Eukaryota; kingdom Metazoa; phylum Chordata; class Actinopteri; order Characiformes; family Acestrorhamphidae; genus Astyanax; species Astyanax mexicanus. Next base: position 507,112 of record NC_064414.1, on the reverse strand, counting down.
ATCTTTCATATATTTCATATTTCTTTCATTTTTGGACGTTTTCGAGCTGCAGTATCTGAGCTCATTATTTGGATGATTAGCACTACCAACCTACATGTTTGATCAGGCCTTCAGCTCAGATTAAACCACTGCAGCTCCGCCCCACTTTTATTCTGTAACGTTACTTTTGTATCATGCTTTATTTTTATTTTATCTTTATCTTTTTATTCCAATTCTTTGTTGTTCTTTTACATGTATTTAAATTTTACTTCTCTTTGTTTTAATCATGTCTGAATCTATCATGCTTTATTCTTATTTTAGTTTATATTTCCATTTTTACTGTTATTCTTTTACATGTTTTTTTTAAATTGACTTCTCTGTGTATTTTCTAATTCGTAAAGCACTTTAAATGACCGTTGTGTATGAAAGGTGCTTTATAAATAAACTTGCCTTGCCATACAGCTTTTTCTAGTATCTTTTGCAATTTTTTAAAGTACAGCCATAGAGCCATTTAACATCAGGAACTGGTCAGTTAGTGCAGAGTTTAACTTCTCTTTGCATTTTCTAATTTGTAAAGCACAATGAAAGGTATTATATAAATAAACTTGCCTTACATTTATGACTGGAATAACTTGCTAATTGTGCATTCATACTCTTTAAGTCTTGGTTGTTTGGCTTAAGTGTGTTGGGAGCTGATGAAGCAAAGACATAATCTGGGCAGTGATTTAAAAGTCCACACTCACCTGTTGAGACAGGTCTCTGTCTGGCTCGTTCTGAGCTGACTGATGTTGTCCGGATCCCGCTGCTTCCCAGCCGAACTCCCGGCCCTCGCGGCGCATCGGGCTGAGCTGTGGACTCGTCAGCAGAGCGCCGGCGCGAGACCTCGGCCTGAGCAGGAAGGAGAACAGCATGGGGTGCAGAGGGAAGTGAGGAGAGAGGCAGTAAACTGGCTTGGGATGAGGATGAGAGGCACTCGCTGTAGAGAGACGTGCAGGAGTTGGACAGAGAGCCCAAACCACCATCACTGAGCTCGTAGAATCCTAAAGAAGAAAGAAAAGTCCATTATTAGCGATAGATAATAGATTACTGAAATCAGATTTTCGGTGAAAATATTATTCAATTTATTTCTGTACTTCCTGAATACCTAATTTTACCTCCTGATGCAATGCTTACAATTAAATTAAAACTTATTATTTAGAAAATACTATCAAACTTAAGACTGAGGAGCAGAACAAAGAAGTATTTGTACTCTGTAATTGAATGTAATGTAATATAATGTAATGTAATGTAATGTTTGTGAACTCCGCTGCTCACCTGAGCTGGGTCTGCTGTCACTCTCCAGATGTTCAGCAGAAGCTTTACATACGTCCAGTTTGAGCTCACTGATCTGCTGATCCAGCTGCTGCAGGTGCGTCTTCAGTCCAACATCCTGTCTGCGGAGACGCGTCTACAGAAAAAGTACGTATATGTTGATCACTTTCTTGGGATATCTCATGATAATAGCCCAAATGGATGTTACCCTCAAGACCTTTACAGGACGTTATCTTGTGTTTGTGATGGGTCTGCTAAACTGATGAATTAAATCCGCAAAAATCTCAAACATCCTTAATTCTACTAAAAGGACAGTAATTATTGGGGTGTAGCATTATAGTCAATCATTAGTCTTGGACTTTATAATTTTCTGTTTGTGATATTTGGGCCTAAGACCAAATGGCTAATGGGAAGGACAAAGACAAAAAAATGTTTATAAAGACATTTTACAGCTGCAAGAGAGCAATTTTAATGCTTATACCATATGTTTATACCATAATGGATACAGCCAATAAGAGGATTGATGAGTTGTTAAAGGAAGTAATGGAATTGCTTGAAGTCTGGAGTTTTCCCAAAAAGAGATCTTAAAAATGCTAACAAAGGATTCCAGTCAAACATGAAAGCACAATAATCAGATACAGACAAACTGGCAGAATCCGTGCTAATACTGGATTCTAAAGGCTGACTTTCTTGAGAACCAAGCTAGGAGGACTAATATTGTCATTGATGGTATTCCAGAGACGGATAAGGAAAATAATCCCGTCTCAGAGGATTCTGTTTGTTTGTTTGTTTGGGTTTTGTGCCATATCAGCAACATGTTGGCTATTTTATGGCATCAACAATGTTCATAACTTGAGAATCACAGGCTTAAATCAGTGTCTTCATATTAAGGACTTCCAAAAAATTTAGTATTTTAGCTGGTGGAATCTTTTTCAAATAGTTATAAAAGTTATTTCTGGTGGTTAAAAGTGCAGGGCATGCTTTTAGCTGACTGCAATAAAAAACCTGCAGCAACACCAGCACTGTTGGAGAGAAGACTGGACACCCCTGGACTAAAGTTAAAGTAGTAAAGTTCCTCTGCTCCAACACACCTGATTCAAGCACGGAAAACACTAAACCAGGAAGGCCACTGCAATCCCAGATCCAGAACTAAAGGGGAACCTGGTCTAGTAACTCAAGTCAATCATGAATGACACAAGAAACCCCACTCTAAAACCAGTCTATTGGTGAAAAGAGGAAACAATGGAAACAGCTGCTTAGAGATCTTTAATGAATGACACAGGTCTCCTGCAGTTATACGATGTTCAGGGGGAAGGAAAGGAGGAAAGAAGAAAGAGGGAGTGTAGTTGACCATTAACCGAGCAAGGACAAGGGAAGGCCTGAGGGGGAGCGGTGCTGTAGGTTTACTCATCTCCCCCGCAGAGAACCAGAGGCCATTGTTTCCTCAAACACAAGGCAATACAAGACCAAGCCAAATATTGAACCGGCGTGATCTGACCGTAACCCCTGGATTCCACCACAGACTCAAAACAGACAGCTGGGTTTCTCAACATACTCGTCTTAATCTGAGCAAATAATACCAATATGTCGAAATCATAACTGAAATATTGATCTTTTTGGGTCTAATTAACACAAATCTGGATAGAGAACATCATGTTTCTCCATGTTTTCCCATTTAGATCTATTGAAAACAACATGAGACCTTGTAAAATCATATAAGCAGTTTCAATTCTCTGCCAGATATCGATATTTCTGGGATTCTTCCACACCTCTGGCGTTTTCCTGAAATATTCACAGTGATATGGTTTCAAATTTTAGGTTTTAAGCCTTAAAATGAATTCAGAGAGACTTCTTATTCACTCTGCTTAAAATGAGAGAACAGTTCACAGAGGTGATGATTCAAACCAAGAACATCCAAAGCATTCAATAACTAATAGCTAGGCACGTCGCTATGATTGTTATTGACTGATCCAATATCCAATATATATTGATATAAACTTCATCATTTTTGTTGACCTCAATACTGCCCACTGTGTTTTAAATGAATGAGTCGGTATGAGAATAATATATTGCTTCAACATCGGCATCACAATGTGCATACAGTCACAACAGTCAAATTGCATTATGTGTTTTTTTTTTTTTTTTTTACTTAATCTTAGATTCACATACAGCTGTATTAATATCATAACATGTTGAGTCACTGAGGAAAATCAGCTAAAGTATCTGGTGATAATTCCTGCATTGTTTTCTCTTGTAAAAGAAAAATGCAAAAAAGTATTGAAAAGTTTTTTAAAAGTATGCTTAACATTGAAAAGAATTAAGCTATATACACACACACATACACATATACCGTACATATATATATATATATATATGTAAAAAACACAACTTAAAAGCACTTCTAACTTAAGTACATTTATGCATGTTTTTTTTTAACATCACTTTTTAATACCTTTAAAGTATATTGTAAATGTACTACTTTGCATATTGTGTACACCTTAATTTCCATTGGAAAAAACTACACTAAAGTGCACTTTAAGCAGTAATTCATTTGTATTTTAAATACAAAATGCAATTTTAGTATTCTTTACCTAACTGAACATACTTGTAATGCTCTTGAATATACAAGAAAACAAATGATCACAATGTCAATTTTTTCCAATACTGTGCAGCCTTAGTCATGTTTATGCATCCTAATGCTGGAGTCGCCAATTTAAGAGGAACCAGTGTTAATGATATTTAGTCAATGAAAGGAAATGTGACCTCTGGAAGACCCCTATCTGTCTCCTTACTCCCTGCTTAATGCATTAGACTAGATCAAATAGATCATAGAATAACAGCCTTTTCATTATGACCAACTGGGACACTTTTCACCACTGGGAGCACGCTCATGACATTCTAATCATGAGATCAGGACACCCTCTAGACCTTTCTAAAAAAATTAATTGAGACAATTTTTATTATTTCTAATTTAACTGGGATTAAAACAAGGAGAAATCCTTCTTCTCCAGACCAGGAGCTCACTAAAGCTTCAAGCCTCATCTAAGGGCCACTGAGGGGTCAAACCCGTGCAGCCAACCGGGTCAGCTCTCTGTGTCCATTCTCATTAAACTGGGTTAATCATCAGAGACGGAAACTCACCCCCCCTCCCCCCCCCCAGTCCTCCACCACCTCCTCCATCCCCACCTCCTCCTCCACCTGGCCCATCCACCCCCCCCCCCAACCCCCTACAGTGAACACTGATTTATGAGCCTTCACCATCTCCAGCCACCAAAAACAACTGGAGCAGAGGATCAGTATCGGTGTCACATAATAATAAAAAATAATCATAAAAAGTGCTGACATTGTTTTTACTATTTTCAGTTCCACCTTAAAAAAATTAATCAGTTCTAATAGAACGCGTGTGATGTCACAAGTATGTAGCTACTGAACTGTTTAAGAATTTAAGGTGGGACGGAATTAACAACCCAAAATTGTGCTCGCATAAAAACAGGAATGTTTGTATACTAACAAAAAAATAACAATAAAATATATATATTTTACATTTCACTATGTACACAGAATACACAAAATACAATGCATTTCAACAACTGCAGTGCATTGGTGCATTAGTGATAACATTTTATTATTTACAGGCATTATCATACACTTTCAAATATATTTATAAATTTATAAATGTACGTTTTACTTTTTTTTGTATGTTAATCCAGTTTTTATGTTTTATTACATATATATATATATATATATATATATATATATATATATATATATATATATATATAAAGTGCTGAATATTTCCACTATAATGAAGCGCTAGACTGTAAATGCTAAACAATTTAACGTATTTAAATTAATATTAAAATATTTAAGGTGGAACATAATTAAGACACCAAATTCATCTAATATAAAAAGTGTGCATTTATGTGCTGTTATTGTCACTAATACACTTAAACTACTTCAGATACATTTTTTTTGCACTAAAAAGAAAAAAAATAAACTACAAACCCAACAAAAAAACCCAGAAATAAAGTGTTTGTTTCTCACCAGTTGCTGTTTAAGGGCAGTAAGCGTGGCCTCGAGACGCTGCTCCTCGCTGCTGGAGTCCGAGTCTCGGGGGTTTACAGCGGGGGAGCTGGCGGGCTGCTCCCGGTCCAGCCGCAGCGCCCAGCGGACCATGTCGCTCTGCTTCTCCCGCAGGTGGTGAAGCTCCTGCAGCCCGGCCAGCGCCGCCTGCAGCCTCTCCCCCACCCGGCCTCGGTCCACCCCCGCGGCCGCGCTCAGCAGCTCCGCTCCGGCTACTTTTCTGTTCAGCATTGTGTTTAAATACGGCGGTGTGGAAGTTTCACATCATCCGGAAACACCGAGACTCTTCCCGCAGCTCCGCGCGCTCCGAGCTCCAGCCGGAATCACCGAGCAGCCTGACTGACACTGATCACACTGAGAACAAGCTCCGCCCACATGTAAACACCGCGGGTATACTGAACAACCATTGGTCTGTAAAATTAATATTCTACTAATGAGCCTTCTTATTGGATGAGCCGTTAGTTAGAAGCTGTAAGCTCCGCCCACACTCCGTCGGACGCTGGTGTTGAGACTTATGTCTGTCTTTAACCAATATAATCATTTATACACCTATATACCTGATTATATACAGGAGTTTTTATGCTACAGGGTCAGTATTTGAGGCTAAATTCAAAAATAGAAAATTGGGCATTAAAAAAAGAGATTTTTTTTTTTCATTTTGTATAGTACAGGAGAAATCATTTTTCATGAAACTTCCCAATTTTATTTTTTTCATTGCTGCCTTTGACAGAATTTCAGGGAAAATAAAAAATATTTTTTTTTTTCAAAATGTCAATTTCCACTTTTTGTTATAAAAAGATGTTTTTTTTTGTACTAGAAGTGAACAAGAAAAAACTGAAATAATGGATTCAAACATTTTGTTTGTTTGTTTGCATTTTGTGAAGTACAGAAAAAATGGGTTCTCATTTTTTCATTTCTGCCTTCTGCCAACAGAATTTTAGGGAAACTGAAAAATATATATATTTTCAGAAATGTCAATGTTGAAAATCTGAGATATATTTCCAATTTTTCTTTACAACATGCAAAAACAACCCTGAGAAAAGATTTATTTTGAATCTGTAAGTTTATAGAAAACAGATTCAAATTGTATGTGTATTTGAATGAATCATGTATATATTAATACATGTCCTCTACGTTGCTGCTTTGCCATGCTGCTGATGCTGATAATCACAAAGTGCATGCATACTTGCAAAAAAAAAAGAATATCTGATTTATTCATTCATTTTCTTGCCACATGCTTCCAGAATTGCATACTTATAAGATCTAGGCCCATATATGACTTAAATCTGATAAAAAGAATAATAATAATTAAATATGACAAAAGACAGCCTGGTAAATGGAAACACTGCCTGTGTAACCTATGCTGGTAATTTACTGCTGCGAAATGTAGAGTGCAGAATAAGCTCACACTTTTACACTGGTGACCTCTAGTGTTTGAACAATGATTGTGAAAAGCTGAAAGTAAAAAGGAGCACATGTAACACAATCACTGGTATAACTATAAAACGCAGACAATAGCTTAGATGCTCTGTCATTGTTCAGAATTAGCTGAAAGGTAAGAAACATGAAAATGAACAGTCAGGCAATGCTTCACCACATCAACGTTTATTCATCTTTTTTAATCTACAAAAAAAGCTTCAGCATTAATAGAATTTAATTGGCCCTGGTTGGTTTATGGATAGAAAAGGGTTTGCCCCTGATAAGTTAGTCAGAGAGAGAGAAATGGAGCACTGGATCTTCGCAGGGTATCGATCATCATTCGGTGGTCGAGGGTTCAAAGCAACACCAGTCACCAGAACGATTATCAGAACTACTCTACGCCGCTTCAGTAAACCGGGTCCAGATGGCTGGTGGAACCTCAGAGAAGCTGCTGATGAGGTGACGGGCTTTATGTGGCCCGGGCCGTGCTGGTGCTGGAGGTCGAGGAGCCAGAGGCGCTCATCTTCTTCAGGGTGCGGTTCAGCTGCAACCACACAGACAGACAAGTTTATTAAAAATCAGATCTTAAAAAAGCATTACGCTATGAGAAATCCTCACATGCATATAGCAGATGTGTGAAACTGGCCAAAAAATTTAATTCTAACTGAATTAGGAATAAACACAAAGCTGTTCAGACAAAACTTAACATTTATGATGACCGATTTTAAAATGAAACAAAGTGCCAGAGAATAAACGTGTAGAATCATGTGACACAGGATTATATTTTTAGTCTATAGTCTACAAGAAATTATGATACTCATGCGGTAGTGGACATAAAAAAAAAAAAAAAGTTATGCCGTAAAAATAAATAAATAAACATTGATAATAATAATAACAATAATAATAATGATTGTTCTAAAACACTTTATGTAAGAAACTTAAAGAGCACATTAATTGTGTGTTACTGTGCTACAGATATTGGTCAGTCTTTTTTTTTTTTTACAAAGTGGCAAGAAAAAGTATGTGAATCACAATTTCATGGTTTTCTGCATAAAAATAGGGTCATAAAAGTGTTATTAAAAATGATCTGATTTTCAGGACAAGGGTAAAAAGTAATAAAAACATCATGATCTTTTAGGTGTTTTTTTGTGTTATAGATAGATGAGTAAGATTAGCATTTTTGCACAATAATTGCACAATTTGGATTAATGAAATTACAAAACAGCCTACACTTATTTGTGTTCGTATTTTCCATGTTTGCTACCTTCAGTTTTAATGATAAATTCAGATTGTTTTAAGTTTAATACACTCTCCATTTGTGGTTGTGTTACTATAATACTGTCTAATTACATGTTTTATTCATAGTAATTATTAATAATAATAAAAAAAAGTTACCAGCATTTAACAACAGTGAAAAATACCATCAGGAATAAACACATATTTATTTATTCAGGAATAAACACATTTTTTTACGATATTTATTTGTAGTATGTTTGAAGTGCATATATGAACACAGTACATTGAAAAGTACTGAACATTTTAAGACAGTCTTGGTCATTTTAATATTCAGATGACTCTTTAGGGATTAAAATGAGAGTGAATCATGTGTTAATTGCTGCGTGTGCATTTAAAAGGTGTCCACACAACGTTCCCACAATTCTTCACAGCTGGAATACGTCCAGACGAGTCTACCTACCTGCACCCATCAGCCATAACATTAAACCCAAGATTTTGTACCAGCAAAACAGCTCTGATCCATTAAAGGTTTGGATTTTTATAAAACTTTCAAAGCAATTTGTGTTTTTTTTTGGTGGAATTAAAACCGACATAACTTGCTTCTTTTTCCATGTACATGAATGAGTCCTGGATACTCTATAGGTCCTTTACAGCAGTTCATTCTGCAGTTCTCCTCTGGAAATAAACAACTACCAGGAACACTACACTACAAGACTTTTCTGTTTAGTTTATTTTTTATATTTGTGACCATAGAGAAAATTATGCTTTGTTTTTTAAGCTGTGAATGGTGAAGTTTGTTATCTGGCTAAAAAAAATATATATATATTAATGCTAAATAATTTGTCAATGATGTTATATGTGAAAAGGGCTGTTCTTAAGCTCTTACCTCTTCAAACTTGTGGATCTGTCGGATGAAGAAGTCTCCATAACGGCGGGCTACCTTGGTGTCTGCGATGTGGATCATGTCCTGAAGAGAAATTAGAGTAGATACTACACATTAAAACCTCGATAAGAATTAAACTGAAATATAAACTCAACACCATCATATTCAGTATATTAATCAGTGTATACAGACACACACCTTATCAATGTAGAAGTCGACCTCAGAGGCAGACTGGAACTCTCCGTCCAGAGCAGAGATGCCACTGGTCCAGACCAGATTCTTCATCTTGTGTTTAAAAACAAGCAACTGGATCCTGAACTCCTGCTCAGTCATGTCCAAAAAGCCGGCCAGCTTAGCCACAGGCATGGTGGTGTAGAGCTTCAGAAAACTGAAGGAGACAGAAACAGAAAAAACGCAGAAAAATAAAGAGCTGTTTAGAAATCAGTGATAAAATAACAAGCAAAGAAAAGTCTCTCTTAATCTACAAAGTTCTCTTTATTAAACTGGAGCTTTAAACCGGTTCTGACAGCTATTTTTGTAGGGGAAAAAAACACTGAATAAACTGCCATTTAAATGCATTTTGTGTCACTGATATTTGATTTTATAAGATTTCAAAGTGTGTCCAAACTTTTACTATAAATATAATGGGCAAACTCAGCTACAACTGCAGACAAGAGCCACTCAAAAAAAAAAAAAAAAAAAAAAAAAAGTATATATATATAATTTTAAGCAACAAACCACACCATCTCTCAGATATCAGATTTAAGTGATTCTCCCTAAGCGGAAGCTCAACATATATTTAACCACATGACGGTAACGTTTTTTCCTTGCCACTGTGTCGCCATAACAATCAGCATCTCAGTGGTGCTGCTCATAAGAGGCGTGGACCTGTGGTGGCTTCACTTTTGAGAGACGATGCTCTGTCCAGCTATTCACAGAATATGAACTGAATTGAATAAACAGACACAAACCTGCGGATGGTGGAGAGCTGCGCCTGCTGCTGCACTTCCTCTGCAAAAACTTTGAGCTGCTGCTGGAATGGTTCTTTATGGTAGTTGGGATGGACGTTGTCATAGTTGGGCACAACAGGAGACAGGAACTTGGGACAGGCAAAGCTGAACAGCTCCTCAAAGACCTGCAGATCTCTGTTACGAACAGGAGGCAAAACGTTAAGTTATAGAACAGCATTCAAATCAAATCAATGGAGCTCATGCAAATAAACTGCAAGCAATTACACATTCCAAAAAATCCCTTAAAGATTCACAGTAAATAACAGAAGAAAACGCCTCTATTATTATATACATCTGTACTGTTTCAAAAACAATATTATTGTGTCTGATACAGTATCACACTCCTATACTACAATAGCAAATCACACGTCTCACCCTTTCTGCATGCGCAGCATCTTGTCTCCGTATTTCTCTCTGAGCTGTGTGTGGATGCTCTCGTCGATGCGCATGGGGTACATGGTCAGAGCGATGGCCAGCAGCCCATGCATCTGCTCATTCTGCTTGTTAATCTAAAAAATATACAACACAGAAAACAGGTTTTTAAAAAATAAATAAACCAAAACTACTACTAATAATGCTATTAGCATAACCTACAAATGATTCTACTGTTTAAAAAAGGGGTTTGCATAATTTAGTTTAATTAGTTTAGGATATGTTAGCATTATATTACAAATCTAACTACATAATATTCAAAAAGTTCACTACTCTTTAAAAGTAATGTGTTAAAGAAAAACTGTAGCATCATTATAGGTCATAATTGTTTTTTTTTTACAATTGTTCCTGTATTACAATTATGTATAAAGTTAAACATAAATGGTCATTGTCAAAAATCTATTCTACATTTAAAAAATTAAGAGAATTTTTAAACCTTTAAATCTTAAGCATTTGACATAATATTTCAGTTAAATATTTCAGTTTAGACTGCACATACACACTCCTTCAAAAAATCTTACAATAAAATCTATTTAAACATCATTAATTACATTAAAATAATTAAGACTTAACATTAAAGCTATAATATTTGAGCATTAGTAGGTGTACTGACCATCTCGTATTTGTAGGTGGATCTCTGGAACATGTTCCTGGTCCTCTGAACGTAGAGCAGGATGTTGGCAAAAACACGAATGGCATCCTGGTAGCGTCGCATCATTAAGTAGGCAAAACCCACGTAGTAATAGGTTGTGATCTGGCACTCAGGCACACGCGAGTACATGCTCTGAGTTAAAAAAAGAAGCAAGAATAAGCATTTAGAGAACGAAATATGAGAAGATTTAAAACATTTTAACTACCACAACCATCACATCTAGTAAAGAAACAGATCTTCTACCTTCTTGTTGAGTTCGATGTTCTCCAGGACTTTGATGGCCTGGTAATAATCCCCCAGCAGAGAGTGCAGTCTCAGCAAACCCACCAAGCTGAAGTAGCCCAGCATCTTATACAGGGAGTGACGGCCGTATTCTCCAGCCACGCTCTCCGGGTCTCCTACAAGCACACAGATACACACACAGCTTAAACATAGCCTAAAAGAGCTGGATAGAAACTGCTGAATAATTATTGAATTATTGAAAACTAATGCAGACACTAGACACTCATAAGAACATAAAAACAGGATGATTATTATAATAAACATGTATAAAAAAATATAAATTAATTTAATTTAATAAGCACCAACTCCACCCCTACTTCTTAAGCAACTTGGAAAACACAAGCAAGCTTCCAGAGCAGCTCATATATAATGATATATCATGTCAGTCATTTATTAAAATAAATCTTTTTTTTATTGCATTTTCTCCACAATTGACAAGCACAGCGACTTGTTTCTGATACATCAGCTCACAGACGCAGCCTTGTGCTGATCCACATCACCCTAGGAGTGATGAGGGGAAAGAAAGAGCAAAAGAGCGCAATCTACTGTACTGTACCCACCCAGAGAGAGCAAGGCCAACAACTGTGCTCTCTCAGGGCTCTGGCAGCTGATAGCAAGATGTATGAACGGGATTCGAACCAGCGATCATAGTGGCAGCACCTTAGTTAACTGGACCACTCGGATAACCGTATTAAAATAAATCTTGATCATTTTAAACTGAACTGAATTAAACTATTCAATTCATGGTGTTATTGATCTGAAGTCATATTTCCCACTATATATAAAGAGATTTAAAATATCAGTGTTCAATAAAAATGCTAGGATAAATATTGTATATAACCCCTCCAATGTAATATTTATAAAAGAGCCCTACATTCTCCCTCTTTTAGTTAATATACTTTTATTTATTATTAATATATATATATATATATATATATATATATATTTTTTTTTTTTACCTCCGCTGGTGTAAACCTCGAGCTGTCGGTTAATGTTGCTCTTGTCCACCAGTGAATGCAGGACGTTCAGGACACTGTGCACGTTCCAGATCTTTGGGTTGTTTCTCAGGAACTCGATCTCCTCTTCAGACTTCTTGGCCGTTTTACAGCGGTACTGACTGAAGGACTGAAACTGAAGGGGGAGAGAAGTAAAAAGAGAAGAAAGTGAGACACTTTTCACTATGCAATGCCATCAACAGTTCATCCACAACATTAAACACTCAACAACTCACTAGGCTGCAGTAATTTACACAAGGAAAACTGTATTAGCTGTATTAGAACTTGTTTGATTTACCTGGTAGATGAACTCATCAATAATGTCCCAGAGCCACTGGTTGGGAAGCTCCAATGGTGCAGGACCATCAGCATCTATTAACAACAAACCAGCATTATCGATTACCTAAATTTTGTTCTTACAAACCATAAAATATTTTTTGCTTTGACTGTTTCCGTCTAAAACCATGAAACAAATATAATAAACATTAAACATGTTGACTTACTGAGAATGTAATTGAATAGATTGCAGTAGTTGTAGTAGGATTCAAATCTCTGGTCCAGTGTGGGTCCTCCCTACAAACCAGAGAACAACAAGATTTACATAAATCACAATAAGAGAAGCGTAATTTAGCTTTTAATAGAAAAAAAGAAAAAAAAATATATATATATACACAAACAAACTCAGATACACACTGAGTTTAATGTACTTACGCTGACTTTAGCATAAATGTGCCGATAGTACAGCTCCTTGTAGAGAATCAAGAAAACAGCATCTGGAACAGGAAGTAAAGCAGTAGGTTAGAGAATATCTCAGCCCTCAAAATGAGTCATTTCTCAGTGAATGAATAAAGTAGCCTTTAATATTGTTTCTCTCAGACAAAAAACTTGTATGTCCATACATAAGCTTTATTTGTTTATTTAATTTTTACATTCTGAGATTGTGAATCTGGCAGTTGCTCTTCACTGTTATGATAAATGAACCAACAAAAACGCTCCAAAATTACTTGGAATAAAATATTTTTTTACTTTTAAGTTTAAGGACAAATAAGCTGAAAGACAAAATAATTTACACCCCATAATACTGGGCTTTGTAGGTATGCCTGCTGGGAATATTCAGTATTAGAGTTTTCTGAAAAAGTAAGACAGTAATACTTTTAGGCTATTTAATTTAATGCAATTTAATGCAACTTTAAAAAAATCCAGCAAAATTTAAGAAAACTTGCGAAAAACTAAATTAAATTATTCAGCCTTCAGCCAATATTTCATTTTGTTTAGTTTCAGTGCATCATTTATATAAAAAAACAGCAAACATTTAGAATGAACAGAAAACAACCCCCCACCCACTCACCACTAAAACTGTATTAAACAAACAAACAAACAAAAAACAAACATCTCACCATTTCCTACCAATGAGGCAATAGCTTCTGCCTCTGGCCAGGGCGAAGTCTTAAAGAAACGATCTGTTAACTTGTTCCAACTTTTAAAAACAAAGACAAAGAAGACAAATAAAATTTAAGACCTTTCAAACTATAACATCAAACTGGTTATCACTATTTAAAATGATTAACTTTCCTGAAAAGCTACATCTCTATGCTGTCAGGGACAGGCAGAGGGAAGTAATGAGAATTAAAAGTATATTTTAACTTGAAAGTGAACCTACATTTTAGCCTAACTGACTATTTTATATAAGACCATCTGTACCTGTTCTCATAGACGTCCTGGATTTCATAGATCTTCTGCTCAATGCTCTCGCTGGACACGCGGTTGGCCTGCAGCTCATAGACCTTCTGGTCGATCAGGTCTGAGATGGTCTTATGGAAATACTGCAGGAAGTTCTTAATCACCTCTGGGATCACGTGGTACGTCTGCTGGTGCTCGTACTGCCGCTCAAACGCCAGGTCAGCTTTAGGATCACCTACAAACATGAGAGAATTTTATTTATTGTTTAGAATTTTAATGTAAGAGAGATACATAATTTTTACTATCTTTCTTTTGACTGCATACACTGACACTACTCACCAGTGTGAAGATCATAGTCGTTGGTGTAGTTGTAGGGATCATACTGCAGAACAATACAGAGAACAAGATTAAAGGACACCATAATAAATGGGGAAATTTACCTTAAACAGGTGTTTACTGATCAGTTACAGTACAAGACACACAAGTAGTTGCATGCATTAAATGATGGCAAATAATGGATTTAACCTGAGTAACACAAAAGAAATAGTGTGCATACTAAATTGTACAAATAAATATTTTAAATATTAATTTCTGTTATTGTTTCTACATATTAATAACTATTAAAAAAAAAAAAACAGGATATATATCACCTGATTTTCTAGGGGTTGACTCCACAAACGTCTAACCCTAATGTACAATTGTGAGGAACATCACCTATTAAAGCTTCAGTATTCAATTCTAAATAATGGCAATTCAATCAATATATTAAAAATATGCAATTAAGTAAAATACACTTTTAAATCTTAAGTACTTTTGTGAAGCTGTTCTACTTTGTTACTTTACACATCTGTAAATAATACATATTAAAATATCTAAATTCATATTTATTTCCTTAAATTGCTGTTTTAAGGTCAACTTTCTGGGCATTTATGTAAAAAGCTTATACCATACATACATAAAAAAAATGTGTTTTTATGGTTGACATAACTGCTCATTTACATTGATGGGCTTTTTCTCGATAAGTAAAATTACTGAGGTTGTGCTAACATATTGTAGTTTAAATCTTATCAGTCAGAACCTAAATTTTGATCATAAAATGTGTTTTTAACTTCATCTCAATCAGGAATTCGTCCTTTAATATAATATATGAATATATTAGTTATCTAAACTAGTTTACTCCCTCAGTAACGTTACCTGCTAACCAGAACTGCACAAAGAGCAAAAGCAGCTGTTACATGCCTGTTTAATACAGCTATTTGTTTTCTAACGTACTCTGGATTATTAAAAATACTGTTTATTATTTATAACCTGTTATAACTGTCTATAACCAGGTTCACAGTGTGAGTAAAGGCCTGCACCGCTAACCCGGCTAACCGTACTGATCGTTAGCTCAGGCTGCTATATTAGATATATTAGCGCAGCTACTAGCTAGCTAAGCTAACACGGTAAAAACGAGTCTTATTTCTCGCTAAACGCCGCCGAAATCGACATTTAACAGAGCTTTAAAATCTTACTTCTTCTTCCTCGTTCTGGAAAGAAGACATGTTTAATCGGTGAAAGCGTGCTTCTCCAGTTAAAAATCAACACGATTATCCCCCGTTCAGAACAACCACGAGTCGGGGAGAGGGAAAGGAAAGCCGGGAGAAATTTCCGGAAGTAAAAAAGAAGTTCCGCCACAATAAAAGCACGTATGAATAATTATCGGCAGGGTCTTGTTGGAATCGTCCGTTCCACCTTAAATAGCGCAGAGGTTAGTGCAGGCCTGAGGCGCCAAAATGTTACTCCTGCACTATTTAAGGTGGAACGGACGATTCCAACGAGAACCTGCCGAAACAAAGCCAGCTTCTTTGCGCTAAACTCATGCAAAAAAAACAAACATAAATACATAAAATCATAAAAGTCACACAATATTCAGAAACGTTAATGTAAAAAAGACTAATACAGTAAAATATATATGCAGTTAATTTTGTGTCAAAATAAAAAATTAAAAATATATATATATATACTTGGTTATTTTATTGTTCTTTGCAGCTATTTTTTATTCATGTATTTATTTTGCTTTTGGATTTTATCCGTCTTTGTTTTTTGTTTTTTTTTTTAGAACTAGTTATATGGATCAAAAAACAATTCATTAAAGCGTTGCACAAAAATATATTCTATACATAAATATGTATAGAAAATACATTAAACATGAGTCACATAATGTTCGCATAATATTCAAAAACTTGAATGTAACATAAAAAAGGCTAATACAGTAAAATATTTAAGTTAATTTTCTGTCAAAAGTTTTACCAAAAATATAATGTCCTATGGACATTTTGGACTTTTTTTTTAGATAAGCGGGTATAACATTTACTGTACATTTAATTTTATTTCACAAACAGTTTAAAGAATATTGATTGATTATATTCAAAATAGCAATACAAGAGACAAACAGCAATGGGGGGGGTAAAATACTTTTATATACTGAAACTCACAAGACGTGTAGGTTCACTGGAGGGTTTGGATAATAAGTGAAATGGCTATATTAAATAAAACAACAGTTTAAATATTTTTTTATGTATTGAAATGTAACTGAAGGCTGCAGTTCCAGAGCCTGTCTTCCAGCAGAGGGCAGCATTTGTCCATACTTGACATTATAGAGGGAGCTCCGTTATCTGCAGTCTGAACCATATTAAAATGTGTTTCAAATGTGGTTACAGGAGCCCATAACCATCATAAAGTAAGATTTTACTTATTTATTAATTTAATTAATGCCTATTAATTTATTATGCAAGTAGAAAATCTTAATTATGTGAAAAAAGTGGCTTTTGGGACCCTTTTCTTATTTATACTTCTGCAGTGAGAAAAAATATGATCAAGATTTGAATTGCTGAAGTTCTAATAGCAGATGGTTATAATGTCTAACTGTGTGGCACAGATGAGGTGATGCTTACAGGGAGCAGTTTTTAGTAAAATCTCTTTCATCAGTTCATCAGCATTCACAGAGCAGCCCTGTGAGGAATAACAGGTGCCACGTGAGCAAAGTTTCAAGCTCTGTTTTTAGGTTCTTGTTGTAATGAATGGAAAGTCCTGCCTCAGGACAGACTGAAGTCATTTCACATCTGAATTAATGGGACAAAAGGGCATCTGCACGTCCAGATGCAGCCTTAAAACTAACCTAAGCGTTTCCCAAGACATGAGTAGCAGTCTGTTTCTCATTTTTATGCTGTTTAAGCAGTGTCACATGAAAGAAATAGCCTAAAGATAAAATTCAAGTGATTTTTTAAAATTCCACCTGCATTTAAGTGCAGAAAAAAGACTGAGAGTGTTAATAGAGAAGGTTGCTAAACTGCCATTCAGTCTTTATATGGTTGGGCAGCTTAATACTGGAGATGCAACAAATATTTAGCAAACAATATCATTTAAAAAAATGTGTTTTTTGCCATTTTATAAAAAGTGAATAATAAGTACAAAAAATTATTTGTATACTTTGTATGAGTACTTTCTTGTATTTAAAGATACACTTTTCATAATTGTTCCATCAAAGGTATAATCTGAAGTACTTTTCTAATAGCAGGAACTACAGATTTGTACCATTTAAGCAGCCAAAAGGTACATTCAGTATTCTGTATCACTGTACTTATTAAAAATACAATCATTTAATTATACATTTTTCATTTGAAAGACAGGAAATTTTGGATCATCAAGTTCTTGACTCATATTTAGTTGATGATAATGTTTATAATCTTTATAATGTTTACTGGCACAAAAAAACATGGGTTCAAATAAAAACTTTTACTGAAAGATACTGTAACCCAATATAAGGTATAAGGTACTTAAAAACTTAAGTGATTAACTTATCCTGTGCAACAGAGGTAACACTTGCTCTTCCTTTCCTGGGGCAGTCCTGATGAGAGCCAGTTTCATTACATTTTTGATGGTCTTTGTAACTGCACTTGAGAATACTTGAAAAAATACTTAACTGGAACACTGGACATCCCAAACTCTCTCCCAAAACAAACTAGACTGCTATCTGAACCTAAAACATCAGCACACCCTGACCACGTATCTCCTCACTGTCCGAGATACGAAGCAGAGACGGATCCTCACCAAATACAGACTGAGTGACCAGAGCCTGACCATCGAGAGAGACCGGGTCAGAAAGTCCTGGATCCCGAGAGAGGAGAGGAGATGTGCTCACTGCAGGACAGGGGAGGTGGAGACAGAGCTTTCATTCTTATCCTCTTTCAATTTATATATCATTATTATACACTTACATCATATACATATACACAGTTTTTTCCTTTCTTTGCTTTTTTTTTATTACTTTACATTTTTAAAATCAGATTGTATGCATGTATATGTGTATAAGTATGTAAATATATATATGTACTGTTTGTCTCAAATGTTTTGACAATAGAAATGTAATTTTGTCATGTCAGTAAAGCAAACTGAACTGAACTAAGAGAGAGAGATTCTCAGAGAAAGAGAGAGAGCGTGAGAGAGAGAGAAAGAGAGAGAGAGAGAGAGAGAGAGAGAGAGAGAGATACAGACAGACAGATACTCAGAGAGAGAGAGAGAGGGAGACAGATTTAGAGAAAGACAGAGACTCAGAAAGTGAGCGAGAGAGAGAGAGTGAGAGAGAGAGGCTGAAGGTTGGGGAGGGATCAGGGTCAGGACTCGGCAGTAAGAGGCTCGGAGTCTCACCGCGCGGATCAGCTCTCTGGTGGGAATTAGCGAAATTAACTAAATTATAGAAATTATTATTATTCTATCCCTCAGACTCGCCGCCTCTCTCTCGCGGGATAAACCCACACCCTGTAAAACCTAAAGGCGGATTTTAAAGTAAGAGAAGCGGATAAAGAGGAGAAAAGAGGAGAAAACCTCTGTTTTTATTCGGAGTGGAGAAGCGCGTCGTTTCGGCCGCGGCTCGTTCCCGACAGCAGCGCCGGTGAAGATGCGCGCGCGCGTCTCTCTGCTCGCGCTGCTCTGCCTGCTGCACGCGGGGCGCGCGCACACGTTCTCCGCGCTCACGGTACGTGATACACTCTACACTTTACAGTGTTAAATAACTGTGTTAAATAACTGTGTTAATGACAACGACTTACTGTGTTCTGTTTAATAGAGATGTTCTTATACTAAGTTTATTTATTTAACATTTTTAGCGGCTTTATTTTGTAATTTCAACATATTGACGTATTTATATAACATTCTGGAGTTACCGCGCACCAAATACACTTTCTAAAACATCTTTGTTATGTTTTATTATTTTTTCTGAATATTAATGCTAAATTAAATATTGATTATACAACTTTTAGGCTGAATCTTTTAAACTTATACCTAATTCAAGTGATTCAATACAAAAATGAAAATCTGATTTGGGTTCAATCCTTCTGTAAACATTATATATTCAATATATGATTTTTACTCCTTGATCTCTTTACATCTCTTTACATCCAAACAAAACCTGTTATTTAACTGAAATATCTCTAAATCAATCCATTTTGAAGTTATTTAAATCAAACATTGAATTACATTGAATTTAATTGAATTGATTTGAATGGGGACCTCCTGAATTAGAATAAAATTTATTTTATTTGATACCCAACCCTAATGTAATAATGTGCTATTTCAGACGATCTGCTTTTTTATTCATTCGTTTAATTGCTCTGATTTCTAATTGAGTATTTCCTGAAGATATTATCCCAGTACTGGTGGACAGCTGTATCAGAAATGAACCCAAAACACAGGAACCTACTTCTGTGCGCCACCTGTTGTGCTTTCCTTGGGATCTGTAGTTTTGCCCTCACCACTTGGGGTTTAGAGCTGCAGGCTGTTTCAGTGTGTTCTTGAGAAATGCAGGTTGTGTAACCTCAGCTCTGCACTTCAGCAAGCTGCTGTTAGTTTAAAGATCTTATTTTTAGGCTACTGAATCTGGCAGAGATGCTGAGAACTGACAGGTCTGCCAAGTTTTTGTGTAGGTGCTGAAAATCAGCTTCATTGGCTGGTTTCTGCCCGGTGAAGAACAGGAGCAGAAAACAGTGAAGTTCTGCCTCTTCCTGAGCTTACACTGCTGTTAATCACCAGGCCCAGTTTCCGAAAAGCATCTTAGCATTAATAACATACTAACATGGAGATAGAGAGAGAGAGAGAGAGAGAGAGAGAGAGAGAGAAAGAGAGAGCTCAGTGTGAAGCTTGCTCGACCAGCTAAGATTAATCTTAGTGCTAAAAACCTTTTTAGCACTTTAGGATCACCAGAGATGTACTGTGGGTAATGTTGTCATAGTCAATCTTTCAGGAACCTTCAAACTTTGGTGCAACAATGATTTATTTCCTCTGTGATAGGTAGCTAAAGTTAGCTATGTGCTAGCTTCTCTAGCTGCTCTATCCCAACAAAGTCTGAATATTCTAACGCTCTATCCCAACACGAATCTGAATATTCTACCACTCTATTCAAACAAGAATCTGAATATTCTACCGCTCTATCCCAACAACAATCTGAATATTCTACCGCTCTATCCCAACAACAATCTGAATATTCTACCGCTCTATCCCAACAACAAGAATCTGAATATTCTACTGCTCTATCCCAACAACAATCTGAATATTCTACCGCTCTATCCCAACAACAATCTGAATATTCTACCGCTCTATCCCAACAACAAGAATCTGAATATTCTACTGCTCTATCCCAACACGAATCTGAATATTCTACCACTCTATTCAAACAAGAATCTGAATATTCTACCGCTCTATCCCAACAACAATCTGAATATTCTACCGCTCTATCCCAACAACAAGAATCTGAATATTCTACTGCTCTATCCCAACACGAATCTGAATATTCTACCGCTCTATCCCAACAACAATCTGAATATTCTACCCCTCTATCCCAACAACAAGAATCTGAATATTCTACCGCTCTATCCCAACAACAATCTGAATATTCTACCGCTCTATCCCAACAACAAGAATCTGAATATTCTACTGCTCTATCCCAACACGAATCTGAATATTCTACCGCTCTATCCCAACAACAATCTGAATATTCTACCCCTCTATCCCAACAACAATCTGAATATTCTACCCCTCTATCCCAACAACAATCTGAATATTCTACCCCTCTATCCCAACAACAAGAATCTGAATATTCTACCGCTCTATCCCAACAACAATCTGAATATTCTACCCCTCTATCCCAACAACAAGAATCTGAATATTCTACCCCTCTATCCTAACAAGATTAATCTGAATATTCTATCGCTCTATTCCAACAAGACTCTAAATATTCTACTGCTCTATCCCAACAAGAATCTGGACACCATACCTTTAGACTTTAAAACACAAAAGGGTTAAGACTAATTGGTAGGGTCAGGGTGTGAAATGGGTTTGGGCCTAAATCAAGCCTAGTCTATCTGTGTAAATTCACACACACACACACACACACACACACACCCTCACCGAATCACAGGTGCACTGTCAGTATAACCCCCCCTTTGGCTCGGAGTGTTATACCTGCTTGAGGTTGAGGAACAGCGTGAGATTCACGATGTTGCCAAATATGTAACTGGCTCCTGCGGGTTGGCTCAGCATGGCCCGAGTACACAGGCCCGAACTCGAAGGCGGTGGGAAGCCGCTGCTCATTAGCCACAAGCCAGCGCCTCTGGCCGGGCCCCCTGGGCCGAAGCCACCACAGATGGGCCAGTGGGAGCCACGTGGCGTAGCGCGCTAACAGAGTGGGCTTTGATGGTGAATTCAGCATGGCCACTTCTGGAAAACCAAACACACCATCCTTTCCACATGCCAGCACGTTATTAAACGTGTCAACAGGGGAACAGGAAACAGCCCACTTTATAATCCATAAATGCAGGTAAATGGTAAATATTTGCACTCGTTTGGCTTCATAATAGGGCAGCTATGAGCTTTACCATGTACCTTGCTCATTATATATATGAGGTTCTGCCATAACCGTCAGAAGTTGGTGGTGATAACAGGAATGAAATGATTTAATATTTTGAATTGTAGCTCATTGAAAATTAATTTTTTGTTAGAAATGCTGGTTCTAGTCTTTCAGATTTCAATCTTTACTACTGCGAGACTTTTATTACATCTGCATTAAGGCTTAAAACATATTTTACACATTTTGGCCAATGCTCTTATAGTAGCCTGGCAGCTTAATACACTTAGTAATACACTCAAGATAAGGATACTGCCATGACTGCTCACTGGAATAAAGCATGTAATGGAATAAAGTGCACTTTAATGCACTTCTGGGCAATGCTAATAATTGTTATTTTTGAATGCAACAACATGCAAAACTCAATCTGCATAGTTTGAACATGTTTTGGACTCTTTATGTTTTCTGATTTTTATCACAACCTAAGGCCTGAAACATACTTCAAAAGCCAAGCTAACAATCTGCTCTCTGCTGAATAAAACACTCAGTACTCAGGGAGTTGTCTGCTTTCACATCCATGAATTGTGTGATTCAGGCTCAAGGACATTACTACTAATAAAATAAGTTGTTATTTGTAACAATGGGGAAAAAGGCCAAGGAACACTGGAGGTATTGCACAATTTACAGAGACCCTAAATCCTAAATCAAGCTGTGAAACTTACCAGCCTGTTTAAAACCTTTATATAAAAAGAATCTCTTAGGAACCCCATCTTTATTGATGTAGGACATTGCAGGGCAGAGGTTCTACATAGAGAATCAGATTTGAGAAACATTGGTTTTGGGAAAGCTTCTCTTAGGGATGTACCTTCCTGCAGGCTTTGGATCCAACCCAGATTACCTCCAGAATTTCTTAATTGGCAGTTCTTAAGTGGAGGGTGTCTATGAGTTGGGTTG
The DNA here is from genome assembly GCF_023375975.1 of Astyanax mexicanus. Taxonomy (NCBI): domain Eukaryota; kingdom Metazoa; phylum Chordata; class Actinopteri; order Characiformes; family Acestrorhamphidae; genus Astyanax; species Astyanax mexicanus. Next base: position 484,317 of record NC_064414.1, on the reverse strand, counting down.
GATCAAAAATTCTAATGGTTTATTGGGTCGCCATTGTACTTTCTAGAATCCAAGTCAGTTACACTCTCTGAATCAAAATTAAACAATCTCTAAAAAACAGTAGAAGCAGCAGAACCAGTAGAAATGGTGTGAATTGAGCTGAGATTATCCTGTAATGTTGGTGTACAGTAAAGCTGAGAAAGCTGCCGTTCTGAAATGTGCCTGAAACTGGCTGTGTTTGCATAGGTTGCAAAAAAAAAGTGGGCAAACAGAATCTGGGGCTTTGTTTGTTTTGCCTCTGTTGTCTGTGCTTCCCCTCTGCAGCTGAACTGAATGTGTGGAGCTGGATCTGATTCTGCCGGTCCTGGCAGGCCAGCTGTGTGTTGACTGTTCTAATGGAATGCCTGAAGAGCTCTTTTTCTGGGGCCGGGCTGCGCTCTGCTGCGGTTTTGTCTCTCGGGGTTGCAGGCGGGAGGGGGCAGGGGCAGTGCGGCTAGCGGGACCGACCCGTGGGGCTCTCGTCTGGCGTGCCCGGCCGGTGATGATGGGAGTTGTTAGCACCACGGCCAGAGATACAGTGGCTGTCAATGTTTCTCCACTTGGCACCGGCTGCCAGCTATGCGGCACGGCCGTGAATGAGAGCCTATAAAGACGTGTCCTCGGGGGCACCCGTGGGACGGCGCACAGGAGGAGACACTGTTATTCCCTGTGCCGAAAGTACAAATCGACCCGGGACGCGGTCGGACACGGGAGAAGGTAAACCGAATTCCCGCAGGTTCTCTGGCCGCGGGCCGGTCCCAGGGAATCCCGGTCCCGCAGTACGGAAGAAGAGTCAGTCCCCTGTTTCAACAACACTGATTCTGCAGCAGAGCTGCAGAACTGCTGAGAGCCGTCCGGATGATACGGCTTCCCTCTCGCTCCGCCTATTTAGAGCTTACTGAAGAGACTCATTACAGTACAGTACATTACAGTAGAGTTCAAACAGAATATAACACTCATTTTATGGCCTTCTGCCCCTCAGAGTGAAAGCTGGTTATGTGGATAACACCATGCCCCCTGCAGGAATGCCAGAGCTGTGCTAAAACTAGAATTTTAGGGATTATTAGACCTTTGTATTATAAATCTGTATTTACCCACGCACTGGCATGAGACTGCAACCTCTAAAAAAGGATATGTGTCATTTTAAAGCTTGCTGATTACCACTATTTCTGTTACCTTCGAAATAATCCCATTTTTGGATTATTTTGAAAATGCTGTAAGTGTTCAACGTGTTAGTAATAAAGTACAAAAATCACCATTATATGGTTATATAAAGCTATATGGCTTGAAAATACACTTTGTCAACTTTTAATGTTTTAACGACACAGTTGTGTCTTAAATTTTGTATCATTAGTAAGGTGCTCTAAATACTGTATAGTACTGTAATAAATACTAGGGCAGCAACTAATGATTATTTAGTTAGTCGACTAATCTGACGATTATTTTTTCGATTAGTCGATTAGTCAACGATTATTTCTGCCGTCTATAAAAACGATAGAAACAACAGAACATAAGATTTAAATGGCACTTGAATATCTGAACTCTGTTTAAACATGGAAAGTTCTGATATTTAGGGGTTTAAAATGTAATCTGTTTTAAGAGAAACGATTAGTCGACAATGTCATTGTCGATTATAGTGACTAATCGTTGCAGCCCTAATAAATACTGTATGACTGTCTGCTGAATACATTAATTTTCAGTTCTCATCCCCTCTGTAATATGGAATAATTACCTTTATTTAAACTGGTGCTGAAGCATCAGGTATAAAGTGGTGTGTGAGTTAGCGCAGTGGAGGATGATAGTAGAGAGGAATGCACGGTGTCAGTCTCTGAGTGGTATGATTTAGAGGTTAGCGCTGCAGCTGATGACCCTAGCCTCATTACTCGCCGGCCGTGCAGAGGACGCCTCAGAACTCAACGTTAACAAATAGCCGTGGGTAGTTAAGCTGAGGGTGAAGGGTCATCCAGACTCACTCCCTGCTTACAGCCAGGCAGGCAGGAATGTGGGAGGCAGCGCTGCATTATACAGACGCACATCTGCACTTTTGCAAGAGAACACACCTACACACATCTATATCCACACTCACACTCACACTGCCAAGGAAATCCTGGTGAGCAGCCACTTAACACATCTCTTCAGTTTCAGATCAATGCCGAGCTTCCAAATGCTGATGTAACAGAGTTTTAGGTTGTATATATAATAGACTGTATTATATATATCAACCATAGACATCTTAAAAATGATGAGTTTCTTTTATTTTACCAAATTGAAAACCTCTGGAATATAATCAAGAGGAAGATGGATGATCACAAGCCATCAAACTACCAAACTGAACTGCTTGAATTAATTTTTGCACCAGGAGTAAAGCAGCATAAAGTTATCCAAAAGCAGTGTGTAAGACTGGTGGAGGAGAACATGATGCTAAGATGCATAAAATAAAACTGTGATTAAAAACCATCAGGGTTATTCCACCAAATATTGATTTCTGAACTTTTAAAACTTTATGAATATGGCTCTTAAAAAATGCTGCATTTGTGTTTAACATGTTAGTAATAAAGTACGAAAATCATCATTATATGGTTATATAAAGTTATACGGCTTGAAAATACACTTTGTCAACTTTTAATGTTTTAACGACACAGTTTTGTCTTAAATTTTGTATTTGCACTCATGTAGATGCTTTGGGTTTATTTGAGAATCTGGACTCAGTTGACAGTTTTTTCTCTTTATTAACTTAATTATGTCAATCAGCTAAACCTGTTCGCATCATTGGATTTTCACTAAAGCTAGAAGCACCGCAAGCGTCTACAACAGCAATTAGCATTGTGCAAACTGCAAACCGTCATCAGTCTTACCTCAAATTCATTCCATTCATTTTAATAGACACCAGGACATCATTCATTGGACAGTATTTCTTGTCTGAGGTGTAAAAATGATCTCAGTGTCGGCTGCTTCGTGCTACAATGTTTTTATTGCAGAAATTATTCGACTGTTAAAGGCTAAGTCCACATATTTAACCACATTTCCACATTTTCAGTGGATATTTTCTGCTGTATGACTCAAGTTTGAGAAGACCAATGCTTCTGTACCTATTTCTGCGAGCTGAGGACAGACATATTAGAGCTATTCTGGTCTGAAAACCACTGAATGCTGGATTTTATAGTTTTTTTTTTGTAGAAATATTGTGTGCAAGAGGCAGAGTGTGCTGCTGTTTCAATCACAATGTTGACATCTGACTAGTTCACGACCATCCTCTCGTTTTGGCCAAAGCATTCAAACATATCTTCTTTCATCCCTGTGTGATTTTTAAGCTTTTCAAGCAGCTCTTCCTTTTTGACAGAATCCATGCAGACCATTCAGGCCCTGAGACCCAATAGCCTTGCACCTGTGCTGCCAAATAAAGACCTTCCCCCTTCACTTCACATAGATGCTAGTGGGCTTTCATTGCCTTTTTTATTTTTCCTTCTTCACTCATCCTTTATCCCTTCTCTTCTTGAACCTTTTCACAGCAATTAAATGCCGTCCTTTTGATTGAGTCGATTGCCTGGTTAAAGCCTGTCACTTTCGGCCTTTTCCACCAAGCTGGAGACTAATGGTTCCCAGACGAATCCCAGGAAGCCCCCGCCAGGATATCCCACACATTCACACATCCGCACCAGTTCTCCCTCGCTTTCCATCAGGGTCCCGTTGACCCCTCACGGCTGGGGTGTTAGGGGGGTGTTAGATGCCCCTCTGGGGTAGCTGAAGGCCCGCCCCTGGGCCCCCTTGTTCCTACCAAGCCCGTAACCCTGCACAATACGCTCTCTGCTGGGGGTCAGCCTACAGATCGCAGCTTTCAGACCCACAATGCTTTCTTGGCCAGAGGGGGTAATAGGATTTGGGGTTTGTGTGCTGGTGGGTCCTTGAGAAAGAAATATGTCAAAAATCACCCGCTTGTGGCCCTAATTCTCTCCCACACTTTCCCCCTCCCAAACCACCTTTCATTACAGCCTTATGGCCAAGCTCTAGAGCGGTTTAGCTTTAGAGATTTGAAGGGAGGGAGAAATCAAAGAAGGAAACAAAGCGAGAAGGAAAAACACAAGGCCATGGCAGCTGGGGAATACTTGGGGGAAAAAAAGTCCCGAATTCATGACACATGATTCCTTTTCTTGCACTTTGTTCTGGCTGCCCTGCTTCTGTGGCTGTGTGCAATAGGGAGCAGCCATAAGTCATGAAGGAGGCATGTGAAGTTGCCGGTGGTGATACATCAATGCCATGCTAGGTCGTTCCCCGGGCCTCTGTTGCTCGTATACACTCGAACCGTGAGCTCTTAGCGGGATGCCATGATCGCGGCTGTTTACCCTTGTTTTCTAAGACATTCATCACCCTGCGCAGGACCACGATGAGTTAACTCAGACTCAGCCAAAAGGCTATTCAAGACTGTTCAAAAGCCGTACGTGGTGTTTGAAGAGTATTAACCACGTACGGACTATAGCGAACCTTGACATCCCCTTCGCTTCAATGCGCCATTCATCTGCTCTTCCTGCAGTCTCTTTGTCAGCTTAAGCCTCGCTCGATTGTCTCAAACAGAAGCCAAAGCGAGTCTTTCAGAGAAGCTGAACTAACCCTAACTCATCCGCAGTAAATTATTCCCTTTCTTCGGACCAGTTCAGTGTCATCTGCTGGTTATCCTTGTCATCCTTTTCTCAATGGCCTGTCTGCTGTGATGGGCCAACTTGTCCATGTTGGGTGGCAACATCAGCTGTCCATTCATCCTTTTCTTTTTGGGTTGTCTGTTGAAGCTGTTCACCAGCTGTTGAAGCTGTAAAAAAAAAAAGATCACGTCTGACAGACATGGTGGGTGGCTGGAGAATCCCTCTGGGCTCGTGAATGGGCATGCTTTAGTGCCGAGTCTGGGTTTGCTGTGCACTTTGGGCCTGGTTTGACTGTCCCTGACCGTCTGAGCTCTTTTCTCAGTTTCTGACTCTGTGGGTACCATCATTGCTATTGTGGGAACACCATGGTCACTTTTGGAGCGTAGCCTCTGTGCAATCAACTGCTAGTCTCCAAGTGTTTCATATTGGGGTAGAAAGAAAACAAGACATAAAAAGGCAACAAAAGAAGGACATTGGAATGGAACTTTGCGCAAGGGACCACAAGAATGAACTACTGTATATTTGTGCAAATCTATCAAATCTCTGGCGTAGCTTTCACAAGTGAGTGTCCTGTGCCAATGTGTGTCTGGGTCATTCTGCAGCTTAACTGCTAAAGTTGTGCAAGTGAAGCAATAACAGTTTGTAGCTCTGTGTTATTGTGTCCCTTAGTTACTGTTCTGGAAAGGTATCTGTCAAGCTACATCATAAGCTGTGGTGTACAGTACGTGACTTTGTATAGGGTATATATATATATATAGCATAAATTAGAATGAATAAGTTGCACAGTGATGTAAGTCAAGGTACCTTAATAAGAGAACATACTCTATGGAACAAGATGCTAAAAACCAGGAATTAGGACAGGGGGGAAGCATGTAGACCATTTGATAAAAAGCCAGATTTAAGACCACCAAGTTTTGCATCTTGACCACAAGAACTTGACCACAGTCTGAGATGATGAGCTTGATTTGGGGTCAGCATTGGCAGCGGCAGGGCTGTCACTCCTTACTGGACCCGATCCCGGCCTGGTTTCGTCCTGACAACTCATTCTCACCTCCTGCCGAGGCCTCTGACAGCAGAGCCGTGAAAGACTGAGTGGAGAGGGCGTGAGGGCACAGCTGCAGAAGAAGGAGAGAGGGGGAGGATAAAAGAGAGAGAGAGAGCGAGAGATAGAGCGAATGCAAAAAACGGGGGTAAGGGGCAGGGGCCTTGCTGACCCCAGACAGTGGGACACTGTCAGTCAGGAACTCCAGTACAGAGCTCCAAACAGATAGACCCCCAACGCACTTGGAAAAGGGGATGCTTTCATTCGCAAGTTAATATTCATTCGTTCTGAAATAAAGGCACCAGAAAAAGGAGGAAGAGAGGGGGCGTCGGGGTGAAGGAGGGAGCTTGAATTGAGAAGGCCTATTGTTCTTTTATTGCCTAGTTTATATTCAGATACGGCGAGAAAAAAAGTGGAGAGGAAAAGAAGTCCATTGAGATAACGGATGACTTCCACATACGCAGTGGCTCGCTTGCCCGGCACGCAGACGATATTAGGCCATTTTTTTGGTTCTTGTTTTTTGCTGCTTGTCAATCTTCACAAAAAAGTGCAGTAAATGAAGGAAAGGTACGAATATTTTCACAGCTGAACCTTTAAATAAGAGAAACCAAAGTTAAATTTGTTCACTTGTAGACTGTACGTTTAGCCTGTTTGGTTTTGGTTTCACACTAAAGTTTAGTAAGTGCACTAAAGACTACGTTCTGTCATGATCATCTATGTGGGCGGAGTCTCCATATACTTTTTTTTATTGGTTGCTTCGACAAAAATGACCTCTTCAGGTGTTGTAGTAAATCTTATTCCCTTTGAGTGCAGGTGTGTCTCATAGCAGAATGAGCTTAACAGAGTTCCCTCAGATTATATTTCTTTCTTTCTGTTTATATATCTAAATAAGGGTTAATCTACTGTATAATCTACAATTACAGTAGATAAAGGAATCACCACAGTAACCTGTTGTACCTATAGTGCTGTGTTGTGTGCCTGTGCAGCAAGGGGAAAATTCAGCACATCACTTCCTCTTTATATCTTGGGTTGTTTAATGGGTAATGATGGACTGCCTCAGCTTTTTAAACTTGATTTGTAAGTCTCTACTCTCTAGGAAAGGCTTTCTAAAAGATTCTAAAGTATTTGCTGTGAGTGTTCATATATTAATCACCCCACCTCATCCTTTACTCCCCAACTTATCAACCAAAATGTACCAAATGTACTGGACGGAGCTCCATCATTCCTGAAGACCCGTTTCCATCTGCTCCAGTTACTTACATGGGATTTGTTGGAGTTATAAGTGGCAGTAAAATAGTGAACATTGAACGTTTGCATCAAAATTTTATCAAAATGTTTTTGACTTAGGGGACTTTGAAACAATCTACTGTGTTAGAAATGCTTTCTACTCAGACAGGACTCTAAAACAGGAAGATATCTGGGCATGTTTGAACCAAAATTGAGTAATTTATCAAGTTTATTCAGTGAAAATGCTAATAACTAATGGCAGCTCTGCCAAACGGTACATCTTGCAGTGTGATGAACATACCTTGACAATTTTAAGACGTATTTCGGTCTCCAGATTCAGACAGCCTATGTAAATCTACAGTTAAACAGACACCTCCAGTAATACATAACACATGTAGCTGATATGCAAGTATGTGAATAGGTTCGTGAACAGTCACGTTCACAATGCCACTGGTTGTCTATGCGAACACATGACAGACTAGCAATATATCTGTTTTAAAGCCGTTAAAGACGTCATGGAAAAGTGCAGTGAAATTTAGCATTATCTGAAAAAAATCATAATTATTGTAATTATTGTAACTGTGTGTGGGTGTGTGAATGTGTGTGAGTGATGGTTTCTCAGTGATTTTGCATTCGACCGCTAAGCTTTACCAACAGAGGTAAATTTCTACTGAAAGACGCACAAATTACTCAGTACAACCCATGACCTGTCTTAATGTGTTTACTACTGTTCCTCATCATTAATTATAAATGTCTATATTAACCTTAAAATTGGTGAGCTGGAGACGTGGATTCTTTTCAACAACACCCTCCCCCCCCCCCCCCCCCCCCCCCCCACACACACACACACATACCACATACACATCATGCTGGCTCAGATTACACTAAAACCACACCTGTATATACACACACACTATTACATACTCATACACACTAATACACACTAATACACACTAATACACACTCATACACACTAATACACACTCATACACACTTACACACACTTGTCTCAATTGAAATTTCTGTGAGATTTATAGTCACTGATGACAGCAGAGCCAACGGCCATCACCGGGGGTAAGGGCCTGTTCCCTGCACCCCCCGGTTCACGGCTCTGCCAGGTGCAGATAGGCTGAAACACACACACACACACACACACGCACACACACACACACACACACTCGTTTGTAAGCTGTCATGTTGAGCTGATTTTCAGGGCTGTAATGATTTAGTGGTCTGTGTGTATGAAGTGTCTCTCTTCAGCTCACACATGATTCATGACCCCATAATTCCGGCGGTGGGGGAGGAGAGCATTTCTGCTTCTGTACACTTAGAATTTACTTCTTTTTTTTTTTTAAAGATGATGGATCAAGTAGGAATGGGACAGGTTTAAAAGGAATATTTGATATATTTGATATGATATTCTACCTGTAATTACACATTCTTGTTGGCCTTGACTTCAGATGAGGGCTCTGTACTCACTGTATATTTATAATATGTGTATTGGTATGTTTATTAGCTAAGGAGCCGTGAATTAATTTGTATTATTTTAAGTGATTACAAAAAAATATTCATGTGTTTATGCAATATATATAATGATTTAGCAAAATCCCTTGAATTTTAAATGAACAAAATATCCCTGACCATCTAACTGTTTAAAAAAAGGTCAATAATAATTAAGATTAACAAATATAAGACATACTATTTCAAAAGTATTGGAACACCTGCTTTTAAATTAAAGTTTTTTATGGATGTGGATATCCCTAAATAGTAAAAACAGTAGCACGTAGAGCTATCAAATACTGTTAAACAATATAAAAAAAAAAAATATTGCATTAAATGTTAAGGGAGTTAAACTGTATTGAAACCAATTTTTTTTTATTTACACACAGTAACAAACAGCTTTTATTTTGAAAAATGGTGCAAAAATAACCTCATTATATTTCATTATCTCATTAAAATAAGACATAATATGAAAATCACTGGCACAAATTTTAAGTTTAAAGGTTTCCGGCAGAAAAACAAACCTATCAGTCTCCATTATTCCGTCATGAAAATCATATTAAAACAGTAATTTGATTAATCTCCCAGCATGAGTTATATAATACCTTCTTATAAGAGAGAGAGAGAGTGAGAGAGAGAGAGTGAAAGAGTGAGAGTGAAAGAGAGAGAGAGAGAGAGAGAGAGAGAGGAAAAGAGAGAGTGAAAGAGAGAGAGAGAGAGAGAGAGAGAGAAAGAGAGAGAGAGAGAGAGAGAGAGAGAGAGGAAAAGAGAGAGTGAAAGAGAGAGCGAGAGAGAGAGAGAGAGAGAGAGAGAGAGAGAGAGAAAGAGAGAGGAAAAGAGAGAGTGAAAGAGAGAGCGAGAGAGAGAGAGAAAGAGAGAGAGAGAGAGAGAGAGAGGAAAAGAGAGAGTGAAAGAGAGAGAGAGAGAGAGAGAGAGAGGAAAAGAGAGAGAGAGAGAGAGAGAGAGAGAGGAAAAGAGAGAGTGAAAGAGAGAGAGAGAGAGAGAGAGGAAAAGAGAGAGTGAAAGAGAGAGTGAAAGAGAGAGAGAGAGAGAGAGAGAGAGAGAGAGAGAGGAAAAGTGCTGACATAGAAGATCCTTTAACAGCAAAGTCAACAAAGCAGGGGTGAATTGGGGGCGTACAGGTGTGAGAGTGACAGACAGACAAAAGCACAGAGAGACTCTCTTCACCCTCACTACCCAAACAAGACAAGACAGCAGAGTGTGTGTGTGTGTGTGTGTGTGTGTGTGTGTGTGTGTTCTGAAATGGACTGAAGACATATCATAGAAATCATCCATGCTTTCACTGTATTGTAGCATCTGACTAATCTCACTTATGTGTTTTGTATTAAAATAAATCATACACAATCCGTGGTTGTTTCTAATACACTGACACGCCAAAACCCGCTGGTCAGTAAGTAAATTGATCATGTGGTCATCAAGTGTTTACCTTGGGGGACAGATTAAGAATGCCCACACCTGTATAAGTTGTGAGTTTTTATCTTGTGGATGAAGTTTAACCCTGGCCAGGTTGCTCATGGTGAGGCACTATGAATTGTGGGAGTTGGAGTGAAGTCTAGCTGTGGTTGCAGGTGGATGGGAATACATCATAGAAGGCATTACCGCCCACAGTGGACAGCGCAGTGGGTGTTACTAACCGTGACCATTTTTTTCTGGCTAGAATTGTCCACTGTAATGACATTGTGCCACTGACTGTAACATACTCCCAAACATGATACATCCACCCCCATGCTTAACAGCTGGAGAGGTGTTCTTATCATACAATTCTGAACATTTAATCATTATAGCCAAAGCCATCATTAGTTTACATACTTTCTAAAATGCACATATCTTCAATATCCTATGAAAAACACGTATCTCCATTTTTGTCGATTTTTAGTTTACTACATAATTTGAACAGACAAACTGTCCCTCACACTGTGCCGAAATTTCTTGATAAACAGACGAATAGAAATACTTCAAACTCCTCAAAATGACCTGAAATAAACTCTTTTTAAATTGACTTCCATTGACTTTCCACTCTTTTTCCATTGTTCCAATTTTTTGTCTATTTGCTATTTTGGAGATAAGTGTTTTCCATTGGACAGCGACGATATACTGTACATTTTCCCTTATGCTCAACAGTTGGAGAGCTGTTCTTATTACACAATTCTGAACATTTGAGTTCACAAACTTGTTTCTAAAACAAATAGTATTTTTTTCTTTGTAAAAGTGGCCAATAATGTAATTAAACACTATTATATCTCTGTCTCTCTCCCTCTCTGTAGTTTTTACGGGTGGATCAGGATAAGGAATGTAACATGGACTGTTCCGGAGCTCCTCGGAAGCCCCTGTGTGCATCAGACGGCCGGACCTTCTCCTCACGCTGCGAGTTCCAGCGCGCCAAGTGCCGAGACCCCCAGCTGGAGGTCATCCGAGGGCCGTGCAAAGGTCAGAGTTCAGTAGCCACGCTTGAGCTGTGCTAGGGTCACCCCAAAACCCCTCTCGGGTCAGGGTTTAAACTCATCTCTGGATAATTAATCCCCTGGGTTCTGGGATGACAATAAGAAGTGGCACACACCGAGTCAGAGAGGACTGATCCCACGACTTTACTCTTATTTAATCTGTCTGGAGCTGTTTATAATAGAGTCAGGACACAGAGGAACGCTGAGAGGGTTTGGCCAAGACCGCTGGACTTTGCAGTTTGGTCCAAAAAATAAAAATAGGAGGTGTGAAAGGTGCTGAAAACCATGATCTGGACCAAAAAACTGTGCTCTCTTTTATAGACTGGTCAGACCTTCAGACCAGCTACAACAATTAAACAATAGAAGAAGAAAACGTAGCGGTTTTGTGCATATCCCACAGCAGTATGGGTATTGTCTTGTCTCATCCCATGTTGTTTCTCTTTGTTGTCTCATCTTGTCCCTTATCTTCTAGCTTTGTCTCATCTCTTCTCATCTCATGTCCACATTTCTCCTCTCAGCTTCGTATCTCTTTACTGCACAAAAAGAGAATACAGAAAGTTTGTTGTGAGAAGAGAATGAGAGAGATAAAGAGGAGGAGAGAGAGGAAGAGAATGGGAGAGATAGGGAGAATAAGAGAGATGGAAAGAATATTAGAGATGAAGAAAAGGAAAGAGAGGAAAAGAATGAAAGAGAGAAAAAGAATGAAAGAGATGAAGAGAAGGAGAGAGATGTAGAGAACGAGAGAGATGGAGAGAATGAGAGAGATGGAGAGAATGAGAGAGATGGAGAGATGTAGAGAATGAGAGAGATAAAGAGAAGGAGAGAGATGTAGAGAATGAGAGAGATGGAGAGAATGAGAGAGATGGAGAGATGGGGAGAATGAGAGAGATGAAGAGAGGCAGAGCAGGAAAATGAGGCGTAGAGAATCAGAATGTCCTGTGAACTCACTGCAATGCGTGGAAGCTTATGAAAGTGGTATTGTGCAGGCGGGCACTCTCACGCTCCTCTGCTGTTGGGGGGGAGGCGGGTGGGTAGACTAAGGGCAGTTCTGAGAAATCGAAGTGCCTGCGGGCTTTTAAAGTAAAAATAAAAATACATTTTCATCAAAATATGAAACTTTTGTGTTGATAAACATGACCAGTAACTGTTTGTTGGCTCACTGGTCACTGAATGCCTGTATTAGAGCTTTAAAGAGAAAATAAACCCTCTGATTTTAGCTGACTGCACTCTCAAACAAAGGCTAAAATAAATGTGAGGGGTAGTTTGGGAGGGGCACTGGGTGATGTATGGGTTTAGAGGCGGGGCAGGAGGGAGAGCTGATTGGCTGAGCTGCAGCAGCCGCAGTGTTCCTCTAATAGAGGGATGTGAGACGCAGACACAGTGCTCTAATGCTTTAAAGATCAATACACTGTATTTGTGTTTTTTATGTATATATATGTAGGACAACAGGTGAACCAACAATAAGGTCTTCGTTTACTGATGCTCATGGAGGCTCAACCTCACAATCTCACAATTAACAGGACTTAAAGGACTTAAATAAGTAGTGATACTTTTATGGCTGATTGATATTAATATTGAAGCTTCATGTTTTATTTTTCAGAAGGTAATTTAAGAACTACTTTCCACCATTCCTCCTCACCTATCCATGTGTCCATCTGGAGTCTTCCACAGGCCTGTGTGCTCTCACGCTCAGACAGGCTGAAATAAAGCAGTCCTCTCTGGGTCTGTCTCTCAGAGTTCTCAGCCTTTACTCTCTTTCTGTCATCCCTCCATTGCCAATTCTTTCAATTTAATCGGTATGTTTCAGTTCACTTCAGTTCAGTAAATAAATACAAGTCAATTTAGTTCTGTTCAGTTTTAATTCAGTTCTCTTTCACTCAGCACAGTTACGATTAACACACAGCAGATTTCTCAGTCTTAAATCAATACTATTAGTGTTAAAATACCACTGAGAGTTTCAGCTGTTAGGTTTGAGTTAGATCAAGTGAATTTAGTTTAGTTACCTTTAATACACTGAAAAACAAAATTCATTACGAATGAAGTCAGTTTAATTCAGTAAGTTTAATACAATTCAGGATAATTTAATTCTGTGCTGTTTACATCAAGTAAATTTCATTTACAAACTCAATTCAGTGCACAATTAAATGGAAACAATAAAATTCAGTCTAATTCGTATTAATATGACATAGTACAGGTAACTGTAGTTAAGTTAAATAGTGTTCAGTTTATCCCAATTGAATTAAATTAAGTTAAATTCAATTTAGATTCAATAAACTTTTTAGAAACTAAAAAGGACTTGCGTTGAGATTTTAAGGGTCAGTTCAACTTAATTCTCTCTCTCTCTCTCTCTCTCTCTCACTCTCTCATGATCTCTCTCTGTCTCTCTCGTCCAGCTGTTTCTTCATCATCCTAATAGTCATAGCTCATTCCTCCCTCCTGTTTTGTCTCAGTTCTAGTTCTCTCTCTTTCCCAGTGTTGCTATTTTAGCTTTAATTCCGTCTCTTTCTCCATCTGTCTTTCTCTTTCTGTGCGTTTAGCAGACTGGGCAGACTGGGTAGACTGGGCAGAGTGTCCCACAGAAGAGGTGCCACCTCAGCTCCAGTCTGAGGGTGTATTACAGTATAGCTCAGTGGAGAAAGTGAGTGTGTCATTGCTGAAATTGAATTTTGAAGCTGGTGGAGCTTCATTCTGTGGCTTTAGGCGTCTCAGCCAGACCCGGCTCTCAGCTTCCTCCAGCTCCCCTTCACCTCAGAGCTCGTCTGCTCTCGCCTGGACTCGTCTGCAGCTCTGGTCAGCCAAGTCAGAGGCTCCTTTAACCCTCAGTTTAACCCTCGCAAATCTGTAAGCTGTAGCTGAATTACCTAAGCTCTGCGTTATTCACTATTCCCTTCATCTGAAAACCCAAGAATAATGTACTAAATATCACTATTATAGAGAATAGAATATGTTTGTTATGTTTAAATAAACCAAACTAAGTCTAACTAAGTAAATTCACACTGGATTCTTTCTTTAAAGCAGCCCTTCTGACACCAACAATCATGCCAAGGTCAGACCTTCAACACTGTTAAAACACTACAGCAGATGCTTCCGATGATTGGTGTGTGGTTGGTGTGGTGCAGTGGATAACATAACACCACTACCTGCTAGCCAGCTATCACTTCATGTGGGAGACTGGGGTTCAGTTCCTGGTCTGGGTGACTGGATCCTGCTCTACACCAATAAGAGTCTTTGGGCAAGACACTCCAAACACTACGTTAGCCCAACTCTGTAATAAAAATATTTTTAAGTCTCTCTGGATAAAAGTGTCCGATAAATACTGTAAATGTAAAGTAAATTAAGAAGTTTGTGTTTTGTTTGTGCATCAGAGAGAGTGAACGATAGAAAAAAAGAGAGATAGAGAGAGAGAGAGAGAGAGAGAGAGAAAGAGAAACAGAAAGAGGAAGATGGCTCTAATGAGAGAAGGCTGTTGGGGCTCTTCCCAGCCACATATTTATTGACAACTTCCGAAGCAGCCTTTCTCATGAACACACACACACACACACACACACACACACACACACAAAAACACACACACACACAGTAAACAGTATCAACTGAAGGTTTTCTTTTCCTCAAATCATTTCCTCACTTTCTCTCCACCTCATTCTGGAAAAGTGGCATGTGCCACATCAGTCCCCCGGCAGAACCAGAACCAGAACCAGCGGCACTCTGAACGTCTGCTTCAGTTCAGCCTTCCTCTCAACCTGATCTCTGTTAAATGGATCAGAGTAATGTGATCTGCTCTGGCTAGAATTCTAGATAAATGATATTACAGTGAGGGTACCACTTTAAAATAAGACTTCCTTTATAAAGGGGTTATGAATGGTTTATAAAGGAGATTATTAACAGTTATTAATTAGGCTGCAAATACTTTTAAAATCATTAAATCATTAATAAGCAGTTAATAAATAATTAACAGCATAGATAGAAATGTTAAAAAAATGACTGATGAAAAGATGATTCCACACTCATTTCTACTGTCAAACCTCAGATATCTCCAGATACTGATCTTACTTTGTGTTTCCCCTCAATCAGCATTAAACTTGTTATATTAATATATTTGTAAGTATGTTTAACTACAGTCTGATCTCATCATACACCACAGTTTTCTACTTACAGTTGTGTAAATCAGGCTGTCTCATTGTAATACACTGTAATACACTCTTTATTACCACCCCGGGGACAGTGATATGCTGTGTTTTCTGATCATCTCTTCCCTCTTTCTCTACTTTAGATACATCCAGATGTGTGGCTGAGAAAAAGTACACAGAACAGCAGGCCAAGAAACTCTTCCCACAAGTCTTTGTGCCTGTCTGCAACCCAGACGGCACCTACAGTGAGGTGAGCGATTAAACAAGAACACTGTAGTTTACCAACACACACCCACGAGAAGTAACAGCCAATCGCGTACAGCCTACTCTTATCCGGAAACAGCTGCTTACCTGAAGGACTGCATTCAGTGCTAAGGCATTACCCAGGACAAAGTGCCAATCCCACTGCCAATGCCAATGCCCAATGCCAATCTCTGGGCACCACATGTTTAAATCAATTTAGAATAAGACCTGATATTTACCAGAAATCCATGTTTTTAGACTGTGGGAGGAATCTGCACACCAACATTTAGAAAAAGATGAACACAAAAAATAAAAATAAACTAGGCTTCTGAATAGAAACATAAAGAATCTTTCTCTCTCTGTGTTTCTTTCTCATTTTTCTCTTTCTCTGGATCTCAGGTACAATGCCACAGCTACACCGGCTACTGCTGGTGCGTGACACCCAATGGCAAACCCATCAGTGGCACAGCAGTAGCCAATAAGAAGCCTCGGTGCCAGGGTAAGTTTTTTTTTTTACCATGAGTGTACAATTTGTTTATGTTTGTAAAAGCTGTTTTTATTCCAAAAGAGTCTTGCTCAGAGCGAGGGAGGTTGTATAATTTTATTTACATGTTTATGGAGTTTTATATTTGTTAATAATCCTCCCCAGAGACCCTCTTTATACGGGTCTGTAAAAATCTCATATATCTGCCCGGCTGTACTGCGCCCACTGACCTCACCCCAGCCTGGTATTACAGGAAACACTCCGCATCTGAGTGCATGATTACCCTGGAAACTGGCTGGAGATTATAATAATGCACTGCAGTGAACTCCATGTACCCAACAAGCATGAAACCCAAGCAGAGCTGCCAACTGAACGATAGCCCAAAACCTGCAGCAGTGACCTACAAACACTTTATTATTAATGGATTTAAAATCTGTGCTGGTGGGAAACATTATTTGAGGTAATACTTTACCAATAAAGCCTCCAGCGTGAGGTATGAGTGCTTATTGAAGGAAAAATCTAATTTACGCAATATTCCCTGTAGACTAACTGTGGGCAATCAGCCTGAAATAATAGTGTTTTAGTTTATTACTGGAGTTTTTTTGGAACTATGAGAATAAAAAATGCATTTTTTAAAAACAATTAATCAAATACATTTTGTCGCTGTCCAATGCTACATAATACTACATAATTTAAACAGATAAACTGTCCCTTACACTTTGGCAAAATTTCTTAATGAATGGACCAATAGAAATTTCAAGCTTCAAAATGATAAAATTATTGAAATAAACTCTTTTCACATTGACTTCCATTGAAAGTTTAGAAGGTTTTTTCCCTCTCCTGTAAAGCTGCTGTTTCGAAGATATTTGTTTTTTATTAGACAACAATGATTTGTGCAATGTATGAAAATGCATTTGCTACAAATATTTATAAAAAAAAACATTTAAATGCAAATACTTTTTTTAATGTTTCACTACTTTATTACTATATTACTTTTAAAAGACCAACATATAAAACAATAGTTTTACACAACATTGAAACATATCAATGCAATTTAGTTTTAGTTTTAGTTTTAGTTTTTGCAGGGGGTGATTGTTGCAAATATGTGAGATGAACTATTTTTTGATATTATATGTTAATTACACTGATTAAATAATTAAGGCAAGCAGAAGAAGTTTCATACTGAAATAAAAAATACTTTTAACTATTTTTCCTAGATCTTCAAACTTTAAACCGGGTCAAATTGACCCAGAACAGAACAGGAGTGTTAAGTACTGTATGGTTTTCTTGGGTCTGTACAGTAGAGAGGAAGGATACAGGGCTTCTGGAGGTCTTGCTTAAAGCTCCAGCAGCAGCAGCAGCAACAGCAGCAGCTCGGGCCGGGAGCTCGGTGGGGGCGTTGAGCAACAGCATAAAGCCTAATCCTCCAGAGAGCGAGAGTAAGAAAACCTTCCCAAACTCTCCCATAACTAAAGCCACCTGCCCCCCCTCCACAGCCTCCACAGCCTCCCACCCGGGGCAACTTCAGACAGGGACAGGGCGATAATACCCTGAAGACTGTCACCATGAGCCGTGCGTGCCCAGAGTGTGATTTGCGCGCTCGGCTTTGCGCGACCGCGGCAGCCTTAGTAAAAGGGGCCAATTAGATAGCTATTTTAATTGCACATGTGAGACTTAATCAGTCCAGTATGGAGGAGCATCAGGAAACAGCTGTGCGCTCGGGCCGCGCTCCAGCGTAGCGCACGTTTCACGCCAGCGTGGTGTCGTACGCTTTCCTGCAGCGCGTAAGAAAACGCATACGTGTGCCCTGTAGAGATCGGAGATGGAATTAGACGTTGGCACATGAAGCAGTTACGCAAGCTCTGAACCCCATTGTTTTTGCTGTTGTTATTTCTGGAGCTCATTGTTGCTACACTTTTTGAAGTAAATTGTAAATTGGCAGCGAACAATCAAACTCACATGGAACATATTTAGAAATGTATTTTTATATATATAAAAAAAACGTTGCAATTTGATTGCATTTCCTTTCAAAAGTCACTGACTTGCCAAAAGTCATAGGGGAAGTTATTGGCAAATTGTCATAGTGTGTCATAGTAGGCAAAAATTTGGGTCAAATAAACAGTCTAAAGATTAAAACACAGGTAGAGCAAAAATACAGTCGGAGTACACTAAAAAATAATAATATATGTTAAAACAAATCAGAGATCAAGGAAGTGCGTTGTAAAGTATGACGAAACAAAACAATACTCAGCAAAAAAGCAAAGATCTGGACTGACTTTTATACCTGGACAAACAGGTGTTAGCAATCAGGAGAATTACTTCCTGAAGGCGTCACATGATCTCAACAGAGTCTCTGAGTGGTGTGTTCTGGGTAGTGTAGTCTTGTGGTGCTAAATCGCAGATAGAGCTGATTGTGAGAGAAATGAGAGCGCTGACAGCTTGGGAACACCCACATCTGTACAGTATATGTTGTGAGGTGTTATCTTGTGAGCAAGGTTAATCAGTGGCCAGTGTGCTCTTAAAGCAAAAAGTGTTTAATGTCTTCTTGTTTCTTTCTTCCTTGTTCTTTTTTCAGGCTCAAAGCTTGAGAAGGCCACACCCAGAGAGCCTGGAAAATCAGGTACATAACTACAGTATACAGATGCATACAATTTGTTAACGTAAATGTTTTGGCGTGTTTCTGTGTGTTTTAACCTATTACTCATTAAACCATCACGCCCATTATGCCCTACTGGATCTTTATCACAGATATCTTTGAAACCCTATATAAATTAACTATATAAATCATTACAATGCAATTCATTCTAATAATCCATCTTTTCTTACAGTACCAGAAACAGAAAATTCACTCTAATTCATCACTTTCCTTTACAGACGCAGAATTCAGTACCTTACTAAAACTGCACTGCTTTCCTTTAGGTCCTCCTCAGGTGTAAGACAGGAGCCTGCACATACATGATGTGTTAAAAAAAATGAACTTCACAATCCATTCAACTTGCTTGTGTTGCATTTACCTGGGTGTAACATGGGCGAGGTGGGTTCCAGGTGGGCACTGAGGGGCACTGAGTGGCACTCTCACATTGGTGGGGCCAATCACAGACATCCATATCATCACTGTCCAATGAAATCAAGTATCTCTAAAACAGCAACTTCACAGGAGAGAGAAAAACTTTCTAAACTTTCCAAAAATCGACAAAGATGGAGATACTTGTTTTTCATTGGACAGCGGTGATGTGTGAGGCCAGCATAAAGCTTTCTGCTTTAGGCTCCTCATGGTCATATGATTTGAGTTTGGCATTAATAACCAGCTTCTAACATTTATTTTATAACATAACCTTTTACTAAAATGGTCAGAATTAAATCCCTTTTCCACATTTTTTTCAAAACCATCCCACAAACCCTCAGTGGGTTTCCAATCCAATCTAATGATTGTGTTGACATGATGTCACATGACCTCTGGAGCAGTCACTAAACATCCATGTATTACACATGTTCGTCTGAGCGGTTCCTTTTTGAGTTGCCGTTGTATTTTGGAATATTCTGACAACAATAACAATACAATAACATTTTATAATAACATTTAATTTCCACAGGGAGTTCCCGCCCCGGCCTGTCTTCATCCTCTCTCTCCGTGTTTTAGTCTTCCTCCTACACAGCGAGACGCATGGTTTATTTTAGTTGTGTTGCAGATGGATTGTGTGTTTATGAAATTTATCTTTTTGCCCTTTTGAAAATGCACAAATCCAAACTTTGCATGAACTCTACTCTGGAAAGCTCATTAGTGCTAGTGATTAGCTGCTCTGTCTGACTGATCACAATCAGAATCTTTATTTAATCACCAAATACAAAACTTAGTGTAAACAGTGTGCACAGAGTTGCCAGTTTATTGGGTAAACCGAATCTATAGTCTCTAGAGTACAAATGTTATTTATGTACCAAGTTCTGATCGAGTTTGAGCACAAATACTATCAAGACCAAAGCAAGTTCCCATATAAGTACTAAGACAATTTGAGTACTAATAATACACTGCCTGTCCAAAATAAAAGACTCCACCTGGATGTAAGTAAGTAAATGATGTGTTGGTTGGTTGATGCTGCAGTTGGTGCTGCAGGTTTAGGTTCAGCAACAGTATGTGCTGAAAGAATGAGGTCAGCTGACTACCTGAATATACTGAATATAGATATAGCTATTGACAATCTGAACATTATGCCTTGATGAATGTATAGACACAAAGCCACTGTATACCCAAAAACTGGCAATTCACTGTAAACCCCCTCAATCAACCCCAGATCAAGCTAATCAATACACCCACAACATTCACACAACAGTTATCTGTAGTTGTCTGTACAGCAGAGCAGGCTGGTAATAATAAGTACAGTTCAAACATGAAAAGGGTATTTTTCAAAGAATTCCAGTAAGACCAGGCAGAAAATAACTTAATTTCAAGACAATGGTCAGGGTTTCGTGTAGCTGAGGGCTGGTAAACATGTTACCACTTGTACGTCTTCCCCCTGAGGTCCACCCATGACACATGTGTGGTTTCATGTGTCCAAAACAGTCATATTTCATTTTAACAAGGATATTTTGGAACATCTTAGTAATTCTATTATAAAACAAGCTGTTTTACTGTGTCTTTAAGACTGGGATATGCAAATCCCAGCTCTGGTTGGCTGTCTTGCAGACCTCTTTCAAATTCAGTTCAGGCAATAAGACCCAGTTTACACCTGGAATCAGGATTATGATTGGATAAGGCTAGGCTTTATATAAAAAACATGGAAATATACAGGGTTTGGAGAATGAAAGTGAAACACATTGAATTCTGCCGTGATTTGATCAGCCGTGGTTTTATGTTTTTTGGATACAATCCGGGTTAGCACCCCAACATCCCTTTCAGACAGCTTCCTCTTACAGCGTCCACAGTTAATCCTGTTGGATGTGGTTGGTTCTTCTTGGTGGTATGCTGACATTACCCTGGATACCGTGGCTCTTGATGCATCACAAAGACTTGCTGTCTTGGTCACAGATGCTCCAGCAAGATGTGCGCCAACAATTTGTCCTCTTTTGAACTCTGGTATGTACCCATAATGTTGTGTGCATTGTAATATTTAGAGCAGAACTGTGCTCTTACCCTGCTAATTGAACCTTCACACTCTGCTCTTACTGGTGCAATGTGCAATTAATGAAGTTTGAACACCAGGCTGCTCCAATTTAGCCATGAAACCTAAAATCCCACACTAAAATGATGACGGGTGTTTTAGTTTCATTGTCCAAACCCTGTATATATTGACAACCAAACTCCAGTAATAATAACTGTGCAATACGTGAATCTGCATATTTCATCCCACACAGCAATTAGATTTCTGATTGTCTGATTAACCAGAGATTCATTTCACTACCACATGTAGATGCATGTTGTTCTTTTTGGGTCTAAACTGCTGAATGGTGAATAATCATTTAATCACATGACTAGAACCACTACTCTATTCCTTCCTTCTTTTTTAATGTTTTTCACTCTCTCTTTAGCCCTGGTTCCCTCGGTTCTCCTGTGCAGACTGTTCTCTGTAAAACTCTCTTCCTCTTGACCGGGCAACGTGCAAAAAGATATTGACTGATTTCATGAACTTTTATCTTACTCTCGTAATCGTAGTTTCTATGCAAATCTTCTCCATTCTAAATGCAGATGAGAATGCTGGGTTAGTGGTGGCGTCGCAGCCTCCGACCGATGAGGAAGGTGAGTGACGGTTGTCTTTATTTAAATCTAATATTTCTTCATCTTTTTTATTTTTTTGTGTTTATTTATTTGAATAACACATCACCAGTCAAACACACACAATGAGGAACCTGATCTAAAAGCTTCTGAACTCTAATATATGTTTAAACCTACATGATCTGCCAAAACATTATGATGAGTTTTTGTTCTGATACTCACTTTTTATATATTTATATATATCATCATAAAAACCATGGGACTAAAAGCCTGGAATAACTCAGGAATTGGCTTAAAGCTTTTCCACATTCAGGAAAGGCTTTCTAGGAACATGTGTGTCCAGGTTATTAACTGATCCTGGTGTATCTTGTTTTTCTCTTCCTCCAGAGTTCATCTCACAGTACCCCACGCTGTGGACAGAGCAGGTCCGAAGCAGACAGAACAACAGAACCAGAACTCAGTGTAATTTAAAGTCTTTACACATATATTACACCTTTAAATTCACACATCATCCCCCTTCTCCATTACTTCTGTAAACTCTCAGAACTGAGCTGCATGCAAACAAGCTTTTTCTGGACAGTAAAGACAGTTACTCCAACAAAAGCAGGATAAACTCTGTTTAATAGCTGTTTAATTTTTAATGGAGCAATGAATGAGTAGGATTTCCATATGTATATCAAAATAATGTTGTTTTTTCACACTGTAACAAAAAAGCGAGGTCTGAATCGCGTGTGTGTGTGTGTGTGTGTGTGTGCAGAACCGTGACTGTTGTGTACAGTTGTAGTGCTAATGCACACTTACCCCTCTTGTTCCCCCCTTTAACGAGCCGCTGGCATGTTGATCTAATTGTGAGCATTAGAGACTTTATTAAAGCTTATTCGGAAAAAATGATTCCATACACTATGACACAACAGCTCACACTGATGGAACAGTGTTTACACTATTACCGCATTGGTGTGTGTGTGTGTGTGTGTGTGTTTGTGTGTGTGTGTGTTTGTGTTTGCGCAAATGTGCTTGCGTGTGTGCGAATAGTTTGATCGTGATGTCTTATTGATTTACGACCAATAAAGCTCATGTGAACGCAGTGTTGATGGTTTTGATTAGCCGTTTGTTCTGTGGGTAAGCACTGATTACTTCTATCACAAGCTGCTCCGAACAGAGAGAAGAAAGAACGAGAAGAAAGGAGGGAGTGGGAGAGAGTGAAAGAAAAAAAGGAGATAAAAGAAGAAATGAGAGAGCTGTGTATATGTTTAGAATAAGTGAAATTTAGAATAATGTTAGGAAATAAGAAATAATAAGAAATAAGGAAAAAGTAAAGATGGAAAGGTATGTACATTTAAAATTGAGTTTTTATTCTGGCTACACTGACATGCCTACATGACTAGTATTGTGTCCCATTACTTTTGCCATATACCGTGACATATCCCATGACAGACATATAGACAGACAGACAGACAGACAGACAGACAGACAGACAGACAGACAGACAGACAGATAGATAGATAGATAGATAGATAGATAGATTATCTGGATTATCTGTTCACACTTATAATTCTAGTCAGGCGACATCAGTCACAATAATTACCACCCACTCTGCTGTCCACTGTGGGTGGTAATGCCTTGTATGACGTGTACTAGATACACATGTGAGACTGTGGATCGAGAAATCGTTAATTCTTCACTTCACTTACAAGATAACACCTCACAACTTAAACAGGTTTTGGGCATATCCAAGCCATCCCCTGAGGTATCGCTTCATCATCAGTTTACATTCTACTGTCCCGTGACTTTGGGCATATCAGTGTATCTGGAGGAAGGAAGCCGTGAGAGAAGCGTCTGTATGTTTCTCTCATCTCTTCACTTTTTTTCTGCTGGCGTGGGATGAGTTGGAGTGCAGCAGTGCTGGAGAGCGGTGCGGTATGGCACCAGGCTTCAACACAGAGCAGCATGATTAAATCCTGATGCAGGATTCTTTCCTAGAGAAGTCCAGATCCAGTCTCTTCATACATTCCTGTTTAAAGCTGTACAAATCTGCACACTGAAGACGAGGCGACTGTAGACCAGAGACATTATTTAGATGTTAGGGGAAAATAATTATGGCACCACTTTAAAATAAGGTTCTTAATAATAATTATTAATAATAATAATTTATAAAGGAATGTATTAATGTTATTAATTAAGTTATAAACCATTAATAAGCAGTTACAACAAATAGGATGGGCAGCACTGGCCTGCCATGTACCAAATAGTGATTGCACATTAATTTATGCTGTTAAACCTCAAATTTTACTAGGTACTCATCTCCCTTCTCATTTCTGTTAAAATTTCTATTAATAACTTTATTCATTCATTTTTTGATTCATTCGTTTAACCATAATAACAAATTAAATGACTGAACTGATTTTATTAGAACTGATTTTATGTTATTAGTTATATATTTAAAAAGTAATTGTCACTGTTGTTTTTTAATTTTTTATTTACGTGTTGTAAGTACTTATAAATATTTTATACTAGTATTTACAACTTAATTTATAATCATTATTATACTCCTTTATAAACTATTTATAAACCCTGAATAAAGGAGCCTCGTTTTAAAGTGGTACCATAATTATTTTATCCTCCCTAAAGATGCTGATTTTGTTTGGAGTTTACCCCTAACAAATACACAAAAAGTCAGTAATTTTATGGTAGGATATCTTTAATTATAATTTTGTAAACTTACGAACAAATTATTATTCTATGCACTGTATATTGTATATATATATTCTTTATAAAAATAAAAAAAACATATCACGTCATTTGACATCAAATCTTCACAGCAATTCTTCAAAATCGAGTAGAAAGTCTTTTCTGGACACAAAAGCAGGATAAACAGGATTTATTTTAGTACAAACAATAGATTAGCATGTGTCCCAATACTTTCATATAGTTCATATAATTTATCTTAGAGAATTCTTTTTTATTTAATATTGTCTAAATCTATTTTTCCCTTTAACATTATCTTTTAAAACTGCTGAGTATATGAGTAGTTTTTCTAAGGCCAAACCATCACGCACACACACACACACACACACACACACACACACACACACACACACACACACACACATACATGCTCCTGCAGTCCTGTGTAAATATTGGTTTTGGTTAGGTGCTGAGAGTGGGCTCTATTTCTCCAGCTCTCCATTTACTGTCTCTGACTTTCACTCTGACACCACTGTTCCAGTTAGCTCCCCAACCCTGCTTCTACTGTCTGTTTCTCACTCTTTCTTCCATTCTGTGTCTCTATGTCTCTACCTATATATATATATGCATCTAAAAAACTAGAATATCATTACGTAGATCACGTAGTGGATCAACACCAGCAGATGACAGACATGTCTCTTCAAACCATCACTGATTGTGTGATTGAAACTTCACACTAGACCTCGAGCAGTTTGGACTGTGTGTCTCTCCACTCTTCCTCCAGACTCTGATCCCTTGATTTACAAATGAAAATCAAGTAAAATTTACTGATGATCAGTGATGGTTTGGAGAGACATGTCTGTCATCTGCTGGTGTTGATCCACTGTGTTTTATTATCAAGTCTAAAGTCAGTGCAGTTTTGTTTTCCCGCAAAATCTTACAGCACTTCATATCTTACAGCTTCCCTCTGCTGACGATAACTTTTATGGAGATGCAGATTTCATTTTCCAGCAGGACTTGGCACTCTGCCCACACTGCGTACCAAAAGTACCAATTGGTCTTATATAATATTGTGATATAATTTTTGGGACGCTGATTTTTGGGTTTGCATCAGCAATAAAAGAAATAAACTTAAACTTAAAATAGATCACTCTGTGATTTCTGATTTTGAACTGAATTACTAAAATAAAAAAATATTTATATTTTTGAGATGCACTAGTATATACAAGCACTCTATGTAGACAATATCTATTAAAATAATACAGACTCAATGTGTACTTTCAGGACATTTCTACTGTTTTATTGTGTTGTATTGCTTCAGTAAAGTTAAAATCTGGGTTCCCAGGCTAAAGCACAGTGACCATTCTTCCTCTTACTCGCGTTCTCTCTCTCAGAGTCTCCCTCAGAGTCTCTGCTTCTCCAGAGTAAACCCAGACACTTGGCCTCTCCTCCCAGCAGGGAACTGTTAAACATCATTCATCTTCTGCTGAATCTACAGTGTCACTTCTCGCTCTCGCGGCTCTGCTGAGTGCTGCTGCCCTCTGCCCACGTTCTGCATTACTTTCACTACGCAAATACATTCAGTCTGCTCAGATTCACCATTTATCTCTCTCTTTATTAGCCTCGTCCTGCGATCAGGAACATCTAACGGCTCAGGAGGAGGCGAGGCAGCATAAGAACGAGGCGGTGTTCGTGCCAGAGTGTGCCCAGGGTGGCCTCTATAAACCAGTCCAGTGTCATCCCTCTACAGGCTACTGCTGGTGTGTTCTAGTGGATACGGGAAGGCCGATACCTGGCACCTCAACCAGGTGAGTACCAGAACAGTTCAGTCTACGTCTCGTGGTTCTGAGATGTGTTTCTCTGCTTTAGATCGTGTTTTCACAAGAGATTTGCTGAGTCAAAGTCTTGGCACTTCATTTGGACACTCAGGCTACACTAGAACTTCACTGGTTTTGTTTTGTTTCCTTCCTCTTGCTTCAATAATGGACCCAATTCTGTTCCTAATTTACAGGCTCTGCTTTGATGATATTCCACAGACTGTCCTGTCAGGCTCTGAGTGGTCCAGCGGTCTAAAGTGCTGACACTATGAGCAGGAGGTTGCAGGTTCGAATCCCGCTCGTGCAGCTTTACCATAAAGCTGCCAGCGCTCAGTGCTTGGCCCAACTTGATTTATATTATTTTAGCTTTTATGCTTCTGAAAGTGCTTTTTCACTCTCCCTTTATGACCCCTTCTTGCAGTCCACCTCATCAAGCCTCATTGAAGTTTATAAGTCCAGCTATTTTGGAATAGCATTTTTTTATTTGGACTTCTAAATCACTTTACTAGTATTATTACTATTATTTTTCACGGCCTTTGATGTCTTCCAAGACAAATCACATATCACTCACGGCTCTTGCTGTTATTATAAACGGACCTTACCTTTTGGCTTCCTGCAGGAGAACGTCTTGAGTGCTGAAAGAGGAAACCTCCTTATTACCTTTTAAAACGGTTGATGTAAGTCAACCTCTTCTCTTGTAGTACATCTAATATATATACTCCCGGGGCACGGTCCATTATTCAAATCACAGTGTGGTCCAAAATCAGGGTTGTGGGGTTCCTCAGGGTCCGGTACTTGGCCCTACCTTGTTAACGTTATTATGGCTTCTATGCCTCTAAGAACAGCAGCTTTTTGATTCTCAGTGGAGTAAATTTAAGCTAAATAGTTGTAGGGCAGTTTGCGAGTGTGCCAGGGGTCAGTGGCACTTAGCGGGGGGGGGGGGGGGGGGAAGCTGATTGTGTGGCTGAGAGGTCCTTGTGTAACGAGGCACAGGAGAGTTGTGGAGCACTGCTGTGAACTGTGAAGCAGTGCTCGCTGCAGTATCGAGTTAACAAAGCCCCAGGCAGAGCGCCAGACTCCACATTAGTGCACCTAGTGCTTCTGCTTTTCTCTCTCTCTCTCTGTCTTTCTCTCTCTCTCTCTCTCTCTCTCTCTCTGTCTGTCTCTCTCTTCTCTCTCATTCTGGGTCTGGCTTGGCTGGGTTTTCCAGCAGCGACTGGAACTTGTTGGAGTTATGAATAAGTCTCTGTCTCATGCTCCCAATCTTTATTAGTATTCACTGCAAAAAAACTAAATCTTAAAGTAAAATTATCTAATGTTATTCTCGGATAAGAATAGTTGCCTTATAAGCATTGAGTAAGTGTGAGATTATTTCACTTATTTTATGAATAATGATCCTTATTCAGTCTTACTTAGAATTTTCACTTTGTTTAAAGCGTTTTGAACTTAAAATAAGCACGAAAAGTCACCAGTGAAGTTACTCTGATTCTTGTGTACAAATTTAAGCCAGAAAATAAGGAATTTTTGTTTGATTTAATTTGACTTACTTCACTCATTTTATCACATTGTGATTGCTTATTTAGAGAAATCTTACTAAGAAAATTTTGCTCACCCAATTGGCAGATTTATTTGCTTAATTTAAGCATTTATGTCTCAATTTACATATATTTTGTCTAGTTTTTGCCAATGTTTTTTTTTTTTGCAGTGTTTCTGCTTCTTTCTCCTCAATTTCACTCCATGTTCTACCAATGATGCTTTACAAACCACAAGTATGTTAGACAATAAAAAAATATCTGTTTCTCTGTATACTTTAATATCCTGGTATCACCCTGTTCTTCAATACTTAGAACCTCAAGAAACAATAAAAGTCCATCAACCAGAAATACTAACATCCATTCTTTGAGCAGCTGATGAAGGATAGATTAGACGATGATCTACACTGTAAACTGTGCAGCAACAGATTCAGATCTTTTATCTCTGATATTGTTATCTCTGTATACTGAATTGAACTGGTAATATGTAGATGATAGAACCCACACTCAGATGACTGTGCCAATCGGAAGGCAATGCATTGTTTTTTTCAGGTGAAATGATCCCGATTGCTGCCAACAACCTCCAATTAAGCACTTTATACTCAAACAATATGCAAAAATGTGGTATGGAATACTTTGCTGTTGCTCAGCTGTATAACTGTAAATGGCCAAGTAGCATCACAGCATCTTCTGAGAAAAGCGCAGCGACTCTGGTGGTTCTGATACATCAGCTCACAGATGCAGCCTTGTGCTGATCCACATCACCCTAGGAGTGATGAGTAGAAAGAGCAAAAGAGTGCCATCTACTCTACTGTACCCACTCAGAGAGAAACAGCAAGACCAACAACTGTGCTCTCTCGGGGCTCCGGCAGCTGATGGCAAGCTGCATCACCGGGATTCGATTCTGTATGGAAATTTTAATTGATTCTGTGGCATTCTATAATAGATGTGACTAATTGTTGTGCTACACCAGTTACAGTTCTACCAACTTTTCTTTATAATGTAAAACAGACGTCCTGCATTAAAAGCGTTGTTGAAGTCTCAATCAACCAGCTTCTACTCTCACAATGGGATGTGGTCTGAAGTAAGAGTCCAATAGAGTCCAATAGAGTCCAATAGAGCATGTTGAGTGTATTGTTTCCCCGAGGCCTAAGCTGCAACTGGAACTGATTTCAGATCAGTGGGTGGCATCTGCGTGTTTTAATAAGCTTTAGCCTTAGCCTGAGGTTTGCATAGCTGTGTTATTTCACCATAAGGGGGAAGAAAAACAACAACAACTGAAAAGGGTCAGACTCCTGGATTTCATTTCAACACTGTCTGTGGATTTTTAGCATAATGCTCCTTCATTGGGTTTTACTCTGGAAACAATAACGCTTTGTGTTCTTCTCTCCCCACAGATACGAGCAGCCAAAGTGTGACGGCAATGCGAGAGCCCATCCTAACAAAACCAAAAACCTGTACAGGAGCAGACATCTGCAGGGTGAGTGCTGAGGTTTACTTATTGTTCCCTGACTTTACCGCTCAGTACTTCTCATCAGCACAGACACAATGCTCTGTTTATATGTGGTTACTGGTACCTACTCTGAGATCTGCAGGGAATCGGTGTTGCTAGAAAACTTACTGAGTCAGGAGTCAGGATTTAGTAAATCCCCCTTTTGCAGAAATCAAAGCTAGAAAACACTTTTTTGTAAAACAGCTAAACCTGGAGAATTAATGCATTCCAAATCAGAAAAGCTTGAGACAGTATGGATAATGCACAATATAAATTAAAAATAGAGTGTTTCCATTTTTGTTTGACTTTTATTTGATTGCAGACAGTAGGACTGCTTCTATTACTGGTGCTGCTATACAGCTGCATGTTTTAGAACTATGTGGATGTATAAAGACTTTTTTAATATTAATTTAAAAGCTGCTTGATCAGTGTTAAGATGAGGCTCCTAAGATACCAAGAGCTTCTGCGCTTCTCAGCAGAGGAAATAGATTTTTTGACGCTGTGAAGTAACAGGAATGATATTTTATTTAGTATTCTGTTTATTATAAGATGTAAAAGTTGGGCTTGTACATGGCAGTGTGTCCATATGTGTGTAATGAGCGGGGTGTGTAAGCTTGGCTGAGCGTGTGCGGTACACCTGCGTTGCCTTGGTAGAAATAAACATCTGATGGTTGACTGATATCAGGGTTTAAATCTGTCAGTGGTGCACCTTTGTTTCCTGTTACCAAGATTTTCTGGCAACATGCCAGAAATTTACCTGGACACACCTCACTTCCAGACTTCCACACCAAACCCATCAGTGTAGATATACAGTATTTGTATACTCCATTGCTGTTTAAATGACGCAGGCTCAAGGCGTGAAAATGAGTGTTTGCAGAGTGTAAGGTAGCAATGAGCTTCATGATGCGCCTTGCGCAGGGTGTGACATAGGGCCCGAAGTATTATATTATGATCAGCAAACATTATTGAGGTCATGTTCATATATTATTCAATAAGATAATATCGTGATTATTGTGACAGGCCTAATTTTACGTTTGTTTTTTATTTATTATTTTAAGAATGCATTAAAATCAAGCCTTTGAATGTGTGTGTCCAACTCTCCATTGGCCACACTGACGTTGCAGTAATTGGTGGGTAATAATTTGTGAATAATAGAAAACACTTGTGTTCTGTTCTTTATAGCCCTGTTCTCTCAGATTTCTGCTACTAATGCTTGACTGAGTTTCACACCCTGATGCCTGCTTCCAATGTGTTCTGCTGTGTGTGATACAGAGAGTGTGTGTGTGTGTGCAGATATGCAGCTGTGTGTAGTATTTGCTGGCGTGCACCACCGCCCCCATTACAGTTGATGATGGTGCAATGCCTCCTGTGTGGTTAGTTTTTGACAAATGGATTATGTAAATCCTGCTGAAATAAAGCCTCTCACACCAGCATGCTTATCACCTCATTACTAACAGCCGTCCAGGTGTACCTGCGGGCTCCAGCGCCTACTTTACAGGCCAAGAGCTTAGAGGCATTAAATAGGAAGAGTTTATGGGAAAATATGCATAATTCAGTGGGACATATTTATAACCATGCCATTGTTGGGTGCTTTTTGCTGGAGCTTGACTAATGTAAAATCAGACCTAAAATAATGCAAAGAAAACCTGTTTATATTCATAAAGTTTTAAGAGTTCAGAAATAATCAATATTTGGTGGAATAATCCTGTTTGGTTTTTAATCACAGTTTTTTTTCATGCATCTTGGCATCATGTTCTCCTCCACCAGTCTTACACACTGCTTTTGGATAACTTTATGCTGCTTTACTCCTGGTGTAAAAATTCAAGCAGTTCAGTTTGGTGGTTTGATGGTTTGTGATCATCCATCTTCCTCTTGATTATATTCCAGAGGTAAAATCTCAGAAACTCATCATTTTTAATGGAGTCTCCAGGGCTATATAGTGTGGATATTGTGTTCAGATGAATCAATATTCCAGAGAAATGAATGTAAAGCATTTGGACCCTAGACGAGAAGGACCATCCAGACTGTTATCAGCAATATATAATATAAAATATAAATATGCAGTTCTGCCCTATGTGTGTGTGTGTGTGTGTGTGAGTGAGTGTATCTCCCACCCCTTAAAAGTTCCCGCGACCTTCCAGTGGACAAGTGGCAAAGGTGAGCAGATTAGGTCGCAGCGGAGATGAGCGATAGAAGAGATTAGAGGAGATAACTTGAAGGAGGGAGGACTGGGGTGGATGGATGAGTATCAGGGGCAGAAAGGAGAGGAAGAATGCAATGTGGGGGGGGGTTGAAAATTAGGCCGAAGTGGGCCTGAGTTTGATTATGAGCTTTTTCTAAGATTTTTTTTTCTTATAAAAATCTCTTTCCAAAACCCGCCATAATTACCCACTGAAGAAAATTGGCCTTTAGTGTTCCTCACAGCTAATGGGATTAACTGTGGCACTCTTAAACAAGACGAGGGTATAAAACAGGCTTTAGGTTCATTAGTGAGAGAGTGTTCGTGCATAATTATGACATCATGCTTGTGCTCTCCATCTGCTCCATCAGTAGTGCGAGAACTCTGACATCACGAGTGGTTTGAGGAGTTACAGGAGAAGAAAGAACAAAGCTCATTATTCTTGTGCAGCAGCCGTTTTTCTTTAACACGGCCTCTTGCACTTATTTTCACACTCTTACTGTCAGTAACAGTTTTAAATGTTATTTTGTCCAATTTTTCTGCAAACATGTTTGAAGTTACGCTTATATAACACACTTTATAATCACGTTTTTACACACAACCATTTATACTCAGCACTCATCCATACACTGGTGAGAAGCGGCAGCCAATAGCTCGCAGCGTACTCTCAACCGAAAACAACCGTCCACCTGGATTTATATCTGGACTCACAGTCATACATACATTTACACACTTACCACACATAACACACACACCCGATCAATTTAGAGTATTTCTTTGGGTAATTTTAGAATATCCAATATAACTGATCTCCATGTTTTTAGACTGTGGTATTAAACCTACCTATACACAGGGAATACGGAAAGTCTATCCAGATAGGGTATTGAACCCAAGACCCCAGTGCTGGTAGGCGAACACGCTAACCACTAAACCACTGGTAAGCATGTCTTAAAATGTTAAATAGTACACGGTCATTGTCATTCGTGCATGGATGTCATTGGAAAAGATGTCTACCTACCGGCATCATAAGTTGATTTTCAGCATTTATGACTCCATGTACAGGGTTGAATTGGTTGTTTAACTATCAGAATATTAAAACTTTAAGCTAAATGGTCTCATGAGTTTGTATAAATATCAAAAAGACATTTCTAGTTAGTAGAGAATTTGAGTTTCTCTCATTGAGACTCTGGACAGACATGCTGTTAGCTACACGATACTGGATCTGTCTGGCTAACGCCATAGTTTGGCTCTGGGCTTTCCCCGCTGCATTCCTTCATAAACATGTTATTAACGGCGGGTGTTAATGAACAGAGCCCCTCTGTTTCCAGTGCATGTGTGTGTGTCTGTGCGTCTGCATGTGTGTGTGTGTGTGTCTGTGTTTATGCAGCCGTCTGTCTTGCCAGTAGCTCATGCGCAGGTGCCGTGCAGAGAGCAGATCTAATGGTCATGGCTGGTTGATTGCGGGGCATGGGGGCCGCTGAGGGCTACCGGGGGGCACTGGGTACCAGCAGCTGCACATCAAGACTTTTCTAAAATTTAGTGTATTATAGCTGAAGTGTATTCAATTTTAAATCATGTGTGCATGTGTCTTTTTTTTGGAATGTGAAAAACTGTGTGAAATTTAGAGCAAAATTGGCCATGCTATATATATATATATATATATATATACTGTATATAAAACTAACTAACATCTACAATAACAAACATCAGGCAAACCAAAGCAACTGCTTAGAAACACCATAGCATATTTTTTTGCCACTGCAAAACGTTGCAACCACCTACCTTTCGCAAATGCATAGAAATCACATAGCAACCATCTAAGATACCACAGCAGCCATCCTGCTGATCTGCACATTTCTACTGTAGCACATTAAAGTACAAAAAAAATTAGATTCATCTTTTGTCTTCCAAACATCCACATTGTATGTTGGTAATATTTAAGCACTGCTTTTCATATACACTATTCAGTGTTTATACAGGTGTTGTGAAGTCCTTATGTATGTAACTTACAAATAAAGTTTTATTATTTGATGTTGTGTACTGTATTTTACTGTATTGCTGTCCTATTCAGTTGGCATTTGCTTTAGGTCACCAGTGGTTCTGCTTTGCAAAGCCCAGCTGTGTGCATTACACACACACACACACACACACAAACACTGAGCCACATACAAAACATACCAGCATGTCAGTAAGTCCTCCTGGTGAACAGGTTCTCTGCCACTGGTTCAGACGCAGCGCTGCTTCACTGGGCAGGAGCAGCCGTTAGTGGCGTTAGTGTATTCTGGTTACACACTTGTGTCTCACAGTGCAGTGGGGAGTGTGTGTAATGTGTAACTGTGTGTATAGGTGTGTTATAGCTGTGGGGACGGTGATGAGAGCTTTAGAAGGAGAATGGGGGCAGTAGTGTTGAAAGTTCAGCTGCAGTGAGTGGAGGGGTGTTTGCCCAGCTCTGTCCCGAGGGAGACCAAGAGCAGATCAGGGCACGAAGGCTTAGCTTTCACTTTCAGACTGCTGACATGGTCTTACTCCATGCGTGCTAACAGAATTACATTCAAGGCTCTTACACATTACACCATATATACACACACACACACAGGCTAATATACATTGGTAAGAGAATGAGAATGAGGAGACAAGGCTGGGTCATTGGTAAAGGTGTGGAGATGAATGGGTAGATAGGGCTAGGTCATTGGTAGAGGTATGGGGATGAATGAGTAGATGGGTCTGGTTCATTAGTAAGAGGTGTGGAAATTAATAGGGTAGATAGGGTTGGTTGGTTGGTTTATTGGTTGGAATATACCTAAAGGAAACTGGGCTGGTTCATTGGTAGGGGTATGGGGATGAATGGGCAGACAAGGCTGGTTCATTGGTAGAGGAGTGGAAATGAATAGGTAGATAGGGCTGGTTCATTGGTTGGAATATACCTAAAGGAAACTGGGCTGGTTCATTGGTAGGGGTATGGGGATGAATGGGTAGATAGGGCTGGTTCATTGGTAGTGGTATAGAAATGAATGTGTAGATAAGACTGGGTCATTGGTAGAGGTTCAATGGTAGGATTATGGAAATGTGAAGACAGAGCTGGTTCATTGGTTCTTTCCCATACACCTTGATGTTATACCAGACAAGGAATCATTTAGGTGTCCAATGGGTTCTACAAGAGTCATGGTTCTATACATAAATATATTTAGTAACCTACTGTATTTAGATGTTTTGTTGGCAACTGATGCTTGTTCACATGGGCCTAATGCCCTTCAGTATACCATGATGTTCCATCACCCCTATAGTGGCAAAAGAGCCACTTTACTAAAGAATTCTTAGTACTGAAAGTCATAGCTTTACTTTTTCATTATAACCTCAGCACGGGGAGTGCAAACTCGCCTGAACTCTAAAGCTGAATCTGAAGCTGTTGAGGATTTACAGTCGAGAGCTCTTGGCTGAAGGCACGTAAAGCTCGGAGTATTGGGTGAAAAGATTTTCATTGTGAGGGAGTGACTGCATCTTTTTGTTTTTTCAGACAGTAGGAAGAATGCAGCCACAACTCCCACATGAACAGGTGGGCGAGATCTTTTATTGGACCTCAGCCCGTGAGAACAGACTTGAGCTCGTGCTCTGAGCCGTAAAGCCTCGCAGCATCGAGACTCTGTGAAGCTCCTCCACTGTCCTGCTCTACTAAACCTCTCTGCCTCTTTTACATCTCTCCACTTGGGTCTCAGAGGTGTGTTTACTGGAGAATCTGCCGCAGTCTGCATCACACACCTGTTGGAGAGCGCTGTGCTGTGCAATTATCTCCAGCACAGGACAATCTGGCCTTGGGGTTTGGCCATAAACACTCATGACTTCACCCTCTTCCCTCCTCCCACACACATTTAGTCCTCTGAGTGATGGGTGGGCTATACACATGGCTGAATATACACAGATAAAGTATAACATTTTAATGGTGATGGTGGTGTGTTAGTGTGTGTTGTGCTGATTTTAGGAGTGGATCAGATACAAATACAGCAGTGCTGCTGTAGTTTTTAAACAGTTCAGTGTCACCGCTGGACTGAGAATATAGTCCACTAATCAGAAATGTCCAACCACCTTTGACTACTGATGTTGGACTAGAGAATGACCAACACAAACTGCAGCAACAGATGAGATTCTATCACTGACTTTACTTTATGAGTGTGTAATAGAGTGGAGGACATTGAGAGATTTAATACAGTGTCACTGTTCTGTAACTGAGCCACTCACTATAAATGCAGTGCTGAGAATAACCACACAAATAATAATAATAATAATAATAATAATAATAATAATAATAATAATAATAATAATAATAATAGCTGCTCTGTGGTGGCCGTTTTTGGTCCTGACCGTTAAAGATAATCTTTAAATACTCATTTTTGCTTTCAATAAAGCATATATTCTATTCCAGGCTCAAATACTTTGAGAACCATGCCTTTTTTTTACCTTTTTATTTTTTTAGGTTTGATGTTTTTCCCATTAATCGAAAACACGAAACTATTGAATGGTATTATATTAAGAGTTAAATGGAAGTGAGAAGATTGATGGCTGTGAGAAAAAGGAAAAGCTTCAGGAGGAATCTGTCTCCTGAAGTTGTAAGCTCCTACCCCACCCTTGGGCTCTGAGCCATTTCCATTATACAGCCGTGCTCTCCATTACTGTTATTAGGGTCGGGGCTATTGAGGAGTTCTTAAATCCCTCATTTCTATATTGACGCTTGTTTTCTCTGACCGTCTGCAGGAGATCCTCCTCCAGCCTAACCGCTCAAACTTCCACACATCTAAAGTTTGGAGATTATTCTGACTGAGTGTGTTCTTCTATAGGCTTTGTAGTAAAGGCAGTGTTTTTTTTTAAATCTCCAGAAATGTGCTTTTGTTAGACTACACCCACCCAAATGTAATCGTAATGGTGTTGTGGAAAAGGCCAAAATTTAACTCGATCTTCAGGTTTTCTGCTAATGATAAGGCCTGTTAATGGGTGTAGATAGATGGACCATTTCAATTTTAATTACATTTGTGCAGGTATTTATTTAACATTCCTCAATCCACAGTGTCACATGGGTACCAGGAATACTGTACATCATAGAAGATATTATCACCTACAGTGGACAGTGCAGTAGGTGGAAATGATCATGACCTGCAGCATCTGGCTAGAACTGTCCAGGTGAAGAATGTGAGATGTGAGAATGCAGCATTCTTTAGCAAAAGCCAAACGGCAAATTATACTATTGAATACAATGTGAAGATACAAAGTGGCTTCTTTATCTGTTTACTGATTTTCCAGCTTCACTCAGCTGTTGCTACCTGTGTCTATAAACCTGCTCAGAATGATTGGCAGGTGTCTTCTTCCTCTCACACGATGGAAGGCGTGGCCTCAGCGGGTCTCCGTTGGCTTTATGTGGCGCTGCTGTTAAACCCAAACACACCACCTGTTATTTTATACCCGACTGGCCCACCTATGATGTTTTCACCATGTCAAAATGTGTAAAAAAAATATTTAAAGTACAGTTTTTTTTCCTTTTCACCAAAAACAAGACTGCACCCACAATAAGCATTTATTAAACAGAGATTATTGATCATTGATTTGACTGAAGTTATTTCTCTCTGATTTGCAGGATGTCCTGGAGCCAAGAAGACGGAGTTTCTGACCAGTGTTTTGGATGCGCTTTCTACAGACATGGTGCACGCAGTCACGGATCCAGCTGCTGCTGGCAGGTAAACAGACGTCTGTGCGTTTGGTCATGAAATGTTTATGTGACGTTTTTAAAGAGCAGTGAACCTCAGCTGTTTAACCCTTTAATACTGAGGCAAAAAAGCACCTGCTTTTCGTGTGTAGGACAGGGATGTATGAGTTGAGTAAAGATCTACATGTATAAGGCCAGGTTCTCACTATTTCTCACTGTCTTTTCCTGTTTTTAAAAAACGAAATCTTACAACAACATCTTATCTGTATTTTATTTTTTTTTTTACATTTTTATCTTCTGTGTTTTGGCTGAAAATCAGCACACAGATTACTTATATCACATTTCTTAGAGGTCAACCTTATTTTGTATTTTGGAAGAGTATGTGATTTCATGTCAAGAGGCTTTTATTCTCATTACATATATATATATATATATATATATATATATATATATATATATATATATATATATATATATCAGAGTACAGGAACACAGTGTAATGAAATTACGATCCTCCAAAACCATGGTGCAATATGGAACAATAATACAATAGAAAAACATAAAGTGCAAAAGTGTAACGATAGTGCAACATAAAACTATAACACTACAATAAATACAATAAATACAAAAGACGAGAGCAGACAGACTCAGTGTGTGTTCCTCCTGGTGAAAGATCATGTTAGGTACGGTAAGTTACACCCATTGCCGCCACAGATGTCCAAATGTCCACAGGCAGATTTTCTAGCCCACATATAAAAGTATTGCCAATAGAATAGGACTCTCTGGAGCAGAAGCATTGAGCTGTGGAGCAGTGGAACTGTGAAGTTATGGGCTTCATCATCCTGACCTCACTAATAAATACTTTTCTCACTAAATCTAATCTAAAGTCCTCACAGCTATGCTCCAAAACCATGTAAAAAGCCTTTTCTGGACACTATAGACTTCCCATGATCCTGAGCCAATTTACACCATTTAATATCAGGGTGAGGGGTAGGTTTAAATAGAGAACAAAAGACTAAAGTATTGCCATCAAAACATTAAGCAAGCTAATGGTGATCTACAGAGGTATTTTAAACATAACTCCAGATAGAAACTACACTATATTTTCTGTGTATTTCAGTCTGAAATGCTGCCCATATACAGCAGAGAGCAGGGCCGAATGAAGAACTGATCACAATACACACACACACACACACAAAAGAGAGAAGATTCATGAGTTCAATATGTCAAACAGTTGCACAGGAATAAAATGTGTTATATCAGCGCAATCGCTGGTTTATATCATCTTATGTAAGCAGCTGTTTTATGATCTCAAGTTTTATTAATGTGCAGCTGTTTAACACATTTAAATAAAGTCAATTCAAAACATTTGAAATAGATTAAAGCATCATTTTTGTCATTTTATAGCAGGTTGAAAGTGCAGAATCAGTCTATACTTACTGTATTTATATTTACTTAATTACTTTAGAAGTGTATGGCAAAATAACACAAATATAGTTTATATTATACGCTATAAAAAAGTTTTACAGCATCACAGCGTATCAGAATAGTTCATGATCATTGTTGCAATGTACAAATATACTATATATATATATATATATATCACAGGATTTGCATAATGCATAATAAAACATAATGCAAATTAAATGATAAATGTTATGCTATAAGCTGCTTGATCTGGAAGGAGATTTTTCCATGTTCTCTTTTTCTGTGACATATTTACACCAGAGGGAGATTAACATTATTAACATTATAATGTCTTCTGAATATATTTTATTTTACTTCAGTATTTATTAGGTAGAAATATAATAACAATAATAATATAATGACGTGTTGGTCCATTGAAAATTCCTGCATTTTGTAATATTGCAGAAGATAAATTTGAGTTTACCCCACTTAAAGTATCTACTAGTGTCTACATTTTATTGTTTTTTGATCAATTTGATCATAAGAGCAGCTCTGTCAGTCTGCTCTGAACCAAACAGTGCGTGAAATGAACTCTATCGTGGCAGTTCTGGCGTCGGTTCTGAAAGAGGAAATGTTCAGATGTTTTATTAAATCTTCTGTTCCACCACAAACACTCAAAACAGCAAATTCCAGATGTGTTCATGTTATTCATGTTATTCGGATCATTCTTACATTGGTCTGGTTCTTCAGGACAAAAGGAACACAGTGATAAAGAGTGTAGGATGTTTTGTTTAATAGGAACATCACACTCTCATTAAATGTCATTTTTGGAGGATGGACATGTAAATAAACTAGAGTTGAACTTGTGCTGAACGATACGGGATATCGTGTGATCTTGTGCCATAGAAAATAGAGGCCCATTTAGTATATTCTTTAACCAGTCTTTAAATCCAGGCCTTGAATCCAGTTTCCCATTTTGGCCAATCAGATTTATTATCAGATATATATGCAAAATGTTGTTTCCATCAGACCACGCTTAAACTGCTATAAACTGCTGTAATTCACCTCGCCTTGCCATGAGCATGTTGGTCAGTGTTCAACCTCACTCACACTTCACAACTTACATGTACACAGATATGAGCATTTCCAAGTTTATTTTAATGATATTCTAGTCTTTTTTGGCATTTTTTGACACATTTGCTTTGGTAAATCATTGTAAAACTGTCTGACCATCATCAGTGTTAAACAGATTATTAATTATTAATTCATATTTTTCTCCCAGAATGCCTGAGCCCGACCCCAACCACACTCTGGAGGAGAGGGTGGTACACTGGTACTTCAGTCAGCTGGACAAGAACTCGAGCGGCGACATCGGCAAAAAAGAGATCAAGCCCTTTAAGCGTTTGCTGCGCAAGAAGTCCAAGCCTAAGAAGTGCGTGAAGAAGTTTGTGGAGTACTGCGACATCAGCAACGACAAAGCGCTGTCTCTGCTGGAGCTCATGGGCTGCCTCGGGGTCACGAAGGAAGAGGGTACGGAAAAGAAAATGAACTTAATTCACTCACGTTTGTAGTCATCCACTATTCAACATTGTGGATGTTACATTTGATTTATAGGCATGCTAGTCAGTCAGCTTAATGATACTGGTTATGCTGGTTGAATAGTGTATACTTGCTGGTTATCCTAATGATTCTGGTCTTGCTGCTCATTCTAAATGATCAGCTTGGTCATGTTAATTGACTGGCTTGTTGAAGCTGGTA
The DNA here is from genome assembly GCF_023375975.1 of Astyanax mexicanus. NCBI lineage: Eukaryota > Metazoa > Chordata > Actinopteri > Characiformes > Acestrorhamphidae > Astyanax > Astyanax mexicanus. Next base: position 444,311 of record NC_064414.1, on the reverse strand, counting down.
ATGCATCTCAACCAGCATAGTCATGCTTTTTCATGCTGGTTGACCAGCTATACTAATATTACCAGCATCACCAAGTTGGTCAAACAGCATGACAAGCATGGAGCACTGAAAAGCAGATCTAAATGAACAACATGTCCAACCTTGAGGCAGACATACTGGTTTTCTAGCTTAATCAAACATTAATAGAGAAACCTACCCTATACTGGACCAGAGTTTAGCCAGTCGTCTACTTTAACCAGTTTGACCAGATTAGAGTGTCTGTGTGTAGAGTGTCTTTTTTTGGTTGTTTCTAACAGTTAAATGTGTAATTGTGTGTGTATTCAGGGCTTGTATGTTTGTGTTCTTCTGACTTGCTTTTAACACATTCTCACTGTCTTTACTTCAGGAGCGAAAACAAGTGAAGTCCTGACTACTAGTAAACTGGTGAGTGAATTAATGTTTTCTTTCCATGTTTAATGTTTGCTGTGTCACTGTAAGCCCTGGAATTAACAAAAAAATACTGATAAGTGAAGACTAAAGCAATGCAACAATGTGATAAGCAATAGTAATCGTTTAGCAAATGTAAAAAGCCTAAGTTCTGTTTATTATATCAGAAGCAGCATTAGAAAAAAAGGATTTTACCCCAGGGACTCATGCGTTTGATGTTGTGGGAGGTTGGGTGGGTTATTAAGCTTTTGAGCATCAGTTCTTTGGAGAGCAGAAAATCGTATTGTGTGTTCCTCCTGGTGAAAGATTTGTGTAACTCACAGCTGATCAGTTGTGCAGGGTAATGTGTGAATGTGTGAACGTAACACTAAGTAGAGGTCTTAAAATCAGAATTACTAAATAATCTGAACTGATTATTTTCCTGTTCTTTCTCTTTTCAGAACACCTCGAAGAAGCAAGGCTGATCCAGCAGCTGAGATTAACCCGAGTTTCTGCTCCACCACGCGGCGACGGAGAAAACCCATAGTATTTGCACTTTGTACTTTAAAACGGAAACGATAAACAATGTAAATTCACTTTTTTGTAGAAAAAGGAAGGTATTTAAACAGACTGCTGAACATGTGAATGATGTTAGTTAGCTTTTTTATGTCCTTACACAACGTTAATACTTTAACACATACAATGTATGTGTCCTTCTTGAGTCTAAAAAAGGTAAATGCGATTTTTTCAGAGTTGTAAAAGTTGTCGTTTTGTGTCGTTTTGTGTTGTTCTGTTCTTTTGTTGTGTTTTTTGTTTGGACCTGATGACAGATCCGTTGGCTGGTTGTAAAGGAACGTATTGGTCGACTCTTCCTCTGGTCATGAACTGATGGTTCTGATGGTTCTGACTCTTCTATCATCATCGAACGGCTTTAGAATGGAGATGCTTTGTGTTAATTAGAGATAATAAAGACGTCTTTTATACTTTTCTCTGTATGTTTTGTACCTGTACACTGTATATATCAAGACCTCTCTGTGAAATGTTTGGATAAAAGGATTTTTGTGCTCGTAATAAAAAAACTCTTCTAACTGAATCTACAGTATAATCTGGTCTTATTAATACAGAGTGACGTTAGTATAACGGCATAGATTGATCATTTATCATTAAGTCAGGTTAATTGTGTTTAACCACAAAGGTTGTTGTTAACTGTGGATATGAGAGAGTTTCACATCATTTTTAGATTTTTAAAAAAATAATAATACAATCCCAATTTCAAAAAAGTAAATGTATATATAATGTAAATATATATAAAGTAATTAAAACACTTTTTTTCAGTTTTAAGTTTATCTGTTTTCTTTAAAGTCCCTGGCAGTTTACTAATGCAGTGATTTTAAGTACAGAATCAATACAGCCTGTCCTTTACACACAGGCATTTCTCCAGATTCTCCAGATTCAGAGTTAATGTTTTTAATGAAATGTTCTCTAAAATGTGTTTTATATTCTATGGATCTATATGGGTACTTGAATGCATTTTTTTTCTGCTTGGATTTTCCCTTTTCTAGTTTAAAAGCCTGGAAAATGCTGTTCCAGTTCCAGTTTTGGCCCAGAGAAAAACAACTATAGGTGTAAAAATGCATCTCAAAATGAGCACAGATTATCTCAGGACTCAGCATATTTTGTAACCGTTTAATTTCTATATGAATAGATATCATATAGAGTGTATAATCCTGTAGACTCTAGTGTAATCCTGTAGTCTCACTCTCTCTCTGCTGACCTGACGCTGACCCCGGCCCTCACTCTCGCTGTGTGATTGGTGATTATCAGACATGTCCTGCAGGGGTGAGATTATCCAGAAATCTGCCTGAATCTAACACCCCTGCAGAACAGAGAGGAGAGATTAGCCACTGATGGCTTAAAGGGGTCAAATTAAGGCCTCAAAAGACCCCCAGCATCACCCCTCAGATATCAGAGTGAGCTGCAGGCTCCTTAACAAATGCATCTTCTTACCAGCCTGGTGTGTCTTTGGGCAAATAATAAACTTTTTTTTACACTTTTTTTCCCAAATGATCACCACAGCAATTCATTTGTGGTAAAAAACGCAGACGTCCCAAGTCTCCCGGAAATTGAGTCTACCGCATATCAATAATAACTTCTAGATGCCTGAAAATCAGATGAAATCTCCTGGAATCTAGCACACGCACACAGATGATGCATATTCATGAAGCGCATTCTGATTGGCCTGTTCTCTGCAAAGATTCTATGAGCCAGCCAATCAGTGTTTAGTGTGGGTGGGCAGTGTTTTTTTCTTCCTCCCGGATGGGATGCGTTCAGGAGCATCATGGCTCCCATCAAAACGTATTTCCTCATTACCTCAGACTACTCTAAAGTATATCCATCTATATCCATCCGTCTGGTAAAAGTGAAAAACAGTGAAGGTCTTGCCCGCTGTATAGTTTGTAATAGTGATTTTAGCATTAACCACAATGGACTGAATGATTGCAAAAAGGCATGTTGAGGTATATATATATTAATGAAATTATTTTTTGTAACCTGGGATGTCTAAGAACATGATCCAACCTTGATCCAACCCAGCTATCAAATATGCTACTCATCTTTGAGTTAAACAGCTGTTCAGGTGCAGTTTAACTTGATTGATTAGCCAGATAATTACTACAGTTATAAAATTATGCCAGAAAAAAAAATCTAAAGGTGTGAAACTGAACCATGGTCCGGATTGTTTGCAGTGTGAAAACACTGTCATCCATTAAACAATAAAGAAAGTAAAAGAAGAGGTGTTGTGCAGAAATCCGACTCTCACGTTCTCACGTTCTTGTCACGCAGTCGTTTATAAATAAGAATATAAATGACTTTCTATTTGAGCTGCAGTAACACTATCTGTATGAGCTTGATACTGTATACTTGAATCATGTTCCACAGGGAGGAGAATGTGGAGTCTTGCCCAAGGACACTTACTGCTGTAGCGCGAGGGAACTGAACCCTGTTCTGCCATGGGGAAAGTGGTGTTATGTTCTGCGATATGCAATCTGATTCAATATCAATATATAATTCGATATCTCAAATGCCATCACTACTACTGGTCTATGTGTGCCTACATCTGCATCCACTACTGGTTACAATTCTTCCCACCAGACCCAATTGATCACAGCATAAAAAAGCTAAAAAAGGAAATAAACACATTATTTTGACTTTATCTTATTTTTGAGAAATGTTCCCCATTTTCTCCCCACCTCTTTTTGAACCTTTTTCACAAATAGCATCACAGCGCTAACGCTCGGAGGAAAGCGCAGTGACTCTGGTGGTTCTTATACATCAGCTCACAGCCTTGTGCTGATCCACATCACCCTAGGAGTGATGAGAGGAAAGAGCAAAAGAGCACCATCTACTGTACTGTACCCACCCAGAGAGAGCAAGGACAACACCTGTGCACTCCCAGGGCTCCAGCAGCTGATGGCAAAACTTCATGAGTGGGGGTTCAAACCTACAACATCCTGCTCATATTGGCAACTATTTGCAATTTTATTCTAATTTTAAAATACTCAGCTATTTAGACGTTTTGTATAAGTGTAGCCCCGCCTTTACACAGTTTAAATTAATACGGTTTAAATCAGTTTTCTAGAGGAAAATAAAAATGCGGTAATATTAGAATAGAGAAAACTCAATAAGTCAATATCTCACTCGACCTGTATCTGTGCTTCTCTCTCTGTAGTGAACAGTGAGGGGAATAAGCTGATGAATAATTATAGCTGGTCATAAACACGTCACTTTTTAATATTTGAACTCTGAAACAAATTACACTAAAACCTGCAGCACATCGTTCATCAGGGGACAGACACGCCAACACACACACACACACACACACACACACACACACTATACACACACTATACACACACACACACAGATATATACACACACACACTTTACACAGACATAGCATTGATGCCATGTTCTCTGGGCACGGAGTGACTGTGTGTTTAATGTTCCCTGGGCACGAGTGTGTGTGTGTGTGTGTGTGTGTGTGTGTGTGTGTGTGTGTGTGCAGGTCTGGCAGACTGCACGGAGAAATTACTGTCAAACTCCATCACGCATTTTAATGACCACTGGCTCCACTCCTGGGGAGCAGTGCACCCTGGGTAAACACAGCCAGGAGGACACCAGGGGCCTGGGGATTATCTTCTTCAACTTCTTCATCATCATCATCATCACCCCCTTCTTCATCAGGCTTACATCATTATCTATCATCATCATCATCATCATCATCATCATCATCACCCCCTTCTTCATCAGGCTTACATCATTATTATCATCTTCCTCATCAGTTATCAACTTTTTCTTTCATTATTGTTTTCTTGTTTTAATCTTTAGTATCTTTGTTTCCATTTTTCTGTCATCAACACCTTTATCATCATCATTGTCTTTTTTATACACTGCCTGGATGAAATCACTTGCAAATAGGTAAGAGCCTCCCATTGGATAATTACAGCATGAGTGATTATGCTTCAGCTGGCAATAGGTTATTTAACCCTGACTGATGCAGTGAGTAGCTTCTCATTTCTTAAAATTAAACAATGTGTAAAGACACTGTGATCCTGTGCTCTTGGAAAAGATGTTCATCTGTTTTAGAACAGTCAAATCATTGGCATGCATCAATCAGACAAAACATCTAAAGATAGATTGCTGAAAGTTAAACCTGAAAAATCGGGTTAGAACTGATAGTCTGATGGATTATCAAAAAGTTGAAGGACAGTATGGAAGCAATGTCATTAAAAAAATCTTAAATGATTGTGATTGGCGATCTCTTAAGCTTTTGATGAATCAAATTACAGTAACTCAGGGATATGATGTTTAATAGTGAAAGTAAGAGCTTTCCCACACACACAATGTGAAAGGAACCTAAGAGATTGGGACTAAACAGATGTGCAGCTTTAAGAAAAACTTTTTAATGAGGCTAATCGACAAAAACAGCTCAAATTTGTTAGGAAATATAAAGATTAGACTCTGGATCAGTGGAATAAGGTCATGTGAAGATCTGATGAGTCCAGATTTACTCTGTTCCAGAGTGATGGAGCATCAGGGTAGGAAGAGATAAAAATAAAGTAGCTGAACTCACTCATTAGAAGGAGGGTCTGAATACTTTTGGACGTATAGTGTTGTGTTTAATGTAATGTGAGCAGTGCTCTGCAGGCCGGGGTTATCGGTCTGCAGGTATGCATGCTGTGTGGACAGGTGTGAGTTGCAGAAGTGATGGGACGGAGGCCTCCACACACCTGCGTCCTCTCCACAGCTCCACTGTTTGTTGTGACACGCCGAGTCATCAGTGTATGGCCTCTGTCATCGGCCAGCATCGTGATGTCACAGTGTCATCACCTGCAGCAACCAGGCTGTCATCACCGGAGGATCAGGTTTCCTTCAGGTGCATCACCTGGTCATCACCTGAACTCACCCAATCTTCTTTCAGACCACCAGACTACCCCCACCCCCCTCTCTCTCTCTCTCTCTTCCTCTCTCTCTCATTAGATTTGTAACTGATTTGTTTAATTTTGGTGCAATCTAAAATTAAAGAACATTGGGACATTGTGAAAAATGTTTTTTTTTACACTTTATTTGGCTTTTATTTTATTGCAAACAGATATTTTATTTTATCTTTTGTCGGCTCAACTTTCATTTAACATACACCAATTTCTACATTCCAGGCCTGCAACACATTCCCATATTAAATAAAAGCACAAAACACCAGGCACAGGTCAGGGATTTGGGAGATTTAGCACCTCTCTGGTGAGAATGTGTAATTGCACTGAGCTTGCGAAAGAATCATTTTAAACTGGGTGGGTGTGATGCGGTCTCCTCTCAGAGCAGATGAATCCGATTCCAGGTTAGTCAGAGAGAGAGAGAGAGAAAGAGAGAGAGAGGGAGAGCGCTCAGTCAGAATCTTCACTTTTTCGTTTCTTTGGTTTTACTATGAGTGAATGAGTTTCCTCTTCTGAAGTCAGTAAAACTGAGCCGGATCCTCTTAGAGACGCGTGACACCGCCAGAAGAAGAACTCCCTGATGGTCGTATCAGCACACTGGTCCCAAACACTATATTTTATCCATATTCTTCTCCACTCATACTACAGACTGACTCTTTAAGCAAACTGTTCTGATGCCTATAGTTGAGATTCTTGGTTTAATTATCGTTAGCTAAGTTCAGTGTTTCCTGTCCCGCAGAGAATGATCAGCGTCAGACTGTTCTGAGAGCAGTAAAAGAGCTCTGTTTAGGTAAAAGGTCAATTGTTTTAGTTCCTTAGGGAATGAAGAATATGCAGCACCTTTACTGCAGACATACTGACCATGCTTATACCATTCAGGTAGAGCTGGAGACAGAAAACCAGAGAAAGAGAGGAAGAGAAAAACAGAGAGAGAGAGAGAAATAAAGAGCTAGAGACCTACTTCTAAAGTTTGTAAGGACACGGGACAGGGGGCCGCAACAACAAGGTCTTTCAGAGGGTCTTTCAGAGGGGATTAGGGTGGCCATTGCCCCCCCTGCAGCTCAGCAATGCCACCCTTATTCATTCCTCTGTCTGTATAATAGTCCTTCCAATCACCTCATTTAACAATGAAAGAAAGAAGGACAGATCAAACAGGCCTGAGAACAGCGATCAGAATGAAGGAGGAGCCTCAATTTTTCCGCACTTTGGAGGAAGAGATTCCAACTTAAAGTGTAAAGGAGCACCAGGTAAAATTCTCAGAGGAAAGTGCCTACAACAACTCGGTTCTTATATATCAGCTCACAGACGCAGCCTTGTGCTGATCCACATCACCCTAGGAGTGATGGGAAAGAGCTCCATCTACTGTACTGTACCCACCCAGAGAGAAACAGCAAGACCAACAACTGTGCTCTCTCAGGGCTCCGGCAGCAGATGGCAAGCTGCATGATCGGGATTCGAATCAGCAATCTTGTGATCATAATGTCAGTGCTTTAGGTTTACATGGGTTTTAACTTTTTAACTTTAAGTTCTACACAGTAGTTTAAGCAAACTTGTTAAAAACCGAGAGGTCTATAACTGCTGCTGATCCTCAGGGTAGATTGACGTGGTTGATTCTATGATCAAACATGGAATGAAATTAAATAAAATTCCTGTGTGGCCGTGAGTCACGTAAACAGAGACGTGTTTTGGTGATCAGAAATCCAGCAGCGTGCGACCGACCCTTTGAAATCGCCCACCTCCTAAGCATCCATTCATTCAGTCCTGCTCCAGACAATGCATTTCTGCAGGAGTGTTTGTCACACAGACGTATCTCCTGCGCTGTTTTGGATCTGCAGTGCAGTGGTGGAGGGTAATTAGAGGAGGGAAGAGTCTCCAGGGAAGAAACAAAGTCGAGCATGGTGGTCCCGAGGCATGCGGCTTGATCCCACTCAAAACACGGCAATCCTGAAGCGCATGGTCTCCAGTATCACACACCTGCCTGCAATCTCAATACAGGAGGGGTTCATTTATAACACAGTCAACACAGAACTACACCTACGGTAATGACTCTACACCAGTGAAAGGCCTTTGGGACTTTAATAAGAAATGACTAAAGTATTTGGGTAGTTTTTATTATGAGCTGTGTTCATAAGCTGTTATGTCTCGTTATGAAAAAACTCAACAAAACTGCCTTAACAACACATGCAATAATTTCTTTTAACCACTCACAAAATATACTTTGCTTATATAGTATAACAGCGTATGTTAATTACTCTTAAGTATTGTGACATGTATTTTGTGTATTTTGAGAATATATTAATAGTAAAAGTTCATAATGCCTAATAAACATGACTACAATGTGCTATATGTGTTTATAAATATGTATAACCATGTTTATAATGTCTTATGAAGGCATTATAATAAGTTATGAGTATTCATAGACAGTGTATACATGATTCTGGCTGAATCTCAAACACCTCCTTACTCACTTAGTAATGAACTACATACTAGATTTCAGATTTCCACATGAATAAAAGTAAATACGCTTCTACACAAATTATATTTGACCTTCATCTTTAATCCATTCATAAAGTGAATTTACACACTCTGTACATATTAAGGGTCTTTGGATCAATGTATTAAATGAATAATTTTAGACTCCACCCAATCAGGGAGCCTTTATAATTTTTTTGCATATAAAAAGACTAGGGAATGTCCATCAATAGAGGCAGTTTGATAACCAATCAGCTCAAGGCTTCTTGCCTGTTTAATCCTTCAGCAGGATCCAGGCTTCAACAAGGTGATTGATGAGGATGAGCCGTCCTTCAAGGCTTGGAATAAATAAAGTGATTGATCAGATTGAGATGTATCGCTCTTAAACAGATAAGATAACAGTGCTCATCTTCAAGGAGAGTTTTTGAAGGAGCAAACCACACCCCCCGGCTGTTTTCCCTGCCTCAGGATATCTTTATGTACCTGATTCACACTGAAACCTGTTCTACCCCAGTGTTTGAGTTGCTCTACCTGCTGCGTGACTTTTCTAGCAGGGTCTGTTTAGTAAAGATGATAGCATCAGGCTAATTTAAACCCCGTTTATATTCATCAGGACCCCTCCTCTCTGCCAGACAAAAGGGGTAACAGCATCACTCACATGAAAGAGAAGAAAAGAAAAGGTTCCTATGTTGTGGGCTCCTTATCAATCAGAGATCTCAGCAAAACAATCTGATATCTCACTGCAGAGGAGAGCGGCCAGCTTCAAAAGAAAGAGACTTTGAGGGAGTTCTGATTCTACTTTTAAATGCTTTTTGGTTCATCCAAACGGCTCTGGAAACATCTGTGAAAATATCATTAGGCCACTTGTTCAGAGCCGAGTCATTAGAACCCAATCTGTTTGCCGGGTACAGTCAGGAGTACAGAGACGAGCTTTAGTGCAGCACTGCAATAAATTATAGTCCTCATGGACTGGCTCTAATCCCACTGTCCTACATCACAATCACAATTTATCATATACTTATACAGTACTGTGCAAATGTTTTAGGCACCTGTGGGAATTTCAGTAAAGAAAAAGCGGTACAGCTTTAAAATAAGACTACCTTTATAAAGGGTTTATAAATGGTTTACGATTAGTTTATTAATGGTTTCTAATTAGGTTGTAAATGCCTTAAAATAATTAATAATCAGTTACAACACATACATAGAAAGGGCAACATTGACCTGTTGTTTGTCAAATAGTGAACCCACAACCATCTATATTGTTGCCCTTTCTACGTATGTGTTATAACTGATTATTATTGCTTTAAGGCATTTACAATCTAATTAGTAACCATTAATAAACTAATTGTAAACCATTTATAAACACTTTATAAAGGTAGTCTTATTTTAAAGTGGTTCAGTTATTTTAAAGAAAGGCACTTCTGAATAAAAGTCCATGCTCTGTTATTCCTGCCTCTCATCATTTCTCTCTCATTTCTTTTCCTCTCGTTCCCTCGTTCCTGTTCTCTTTGCACCTGTGTGAGATGGGCAGCTGTTGAGGGGGGGGCCGTGGCTCTTGTTGGAACATTCCAGAAGAGAAGTCACCCCGTTAATCCCTGAAGCTTAGAATGCTTTTCAAGAACCCCTTTGCTCCCTTTCTCTCTCTCTATTGCTTTCTTTCTATTCGTTCCTTTCCCATTTCTCTATCCATCCATCCATCCATCCATCTGTCCATTCGTCCGCTGGTCTCTCTCTCTTCCAGAGCAGACTCTGACGGGCTCCTGCAACACCAAAGGTGGACATGGTGAGAACCAGATTAAGGGGACCCCCCTCCTCCCCATTTTTCCCTTCAAAAAAAGTCAGAATGTTTTAATCCTCGCAAAAATTCAGCAATGAAAGCAAATATTGTTCATTCCTGTTCAGCGGGGCTCAGCCCGGAGCGAGGACCTGCAAGCAAGAGACGGAGGAAAACTGCTGAAAAAAGGGACTGCGCTGTTAAAATCTGGCTAAAAGTATGATTTATTAATGTTTCACAGTTTTAACGTGACATTTGACATATTGATCTAAAAGTGTAAGTGAATTTTTATCAGAATTCGACATTTGGACATTATCTTGTCCAAGCCATTTGGGGAAGAATCCCATGTGCATGACTGATGGTAATGCCTATTAGGAGAAGCCCAGGAGTTTAAACATTTTCTGTGAATCAGTTAAAAGAGTTTGGTGTCAGGAATCATATGGCTCCCTCACTGTGACAGTTATATATCCACCATTTTGGTCATTTAGCTTGACAACCTTAGACAGTATACAGCAGGATTAGCCAGCAGACTTTTTCTGAGGGAGGGATCTGTAACTACTGTTAATGGCAGGTCAACAAATGAAAGAGGTGTAAGAACTTTCAGATTATTTTTTAGTTTTGTGCTTCTATTACAGCTAAGCATGAACTAGCTTGTTTGTGTTTTGCCATTTAGCACACTATTAGCTGACACTATTGTGTGTGGTAATGCTCAGCATAAACATGGAGTAGCCAACAACAGCTTATTTGCATAAAAGTGACATAAAAGCCCTTAAACAGGTCATTCAGAAAGGGACTGAAACTGGCAAGAATAGAGCTTGGGAGCTCTTTATTTTTAAGTTATTTTGTGTAAAGAACTTTATAAGCATGCTTTAAATAGCCTAATGTCTTATGATAACTTGTAAAAAAGAGGTACAGTATAATATTTCCCTTTAATCTAAAAGACTGGCTGCTTTTCTCTGTACATTTCAGCCACTTACTGTATTATCTAACCTGCTGTAGCTTTCGGTGTATATAAACAGTTATGGAAGCTATAAAGGTTCTGTGTTCATGATGATAAAAAATATTATCTGAGCTAAAAATGGTTAATATATTTAATTATTAATATATTTCATTGTTTAAACTCACAGTAAAAGTTTGTTACACTTCACAGTAACATACTGTTAACAGATTCTACAGAAGGAATGTGTTAAATAGTATTAATGCTGTGCGAACTATAAACATGTGTTAAAATGAGGATCAAAACCACTTTTTTAATTGTTAATAATTGTTCATAAAAAGTGGCAAAAACTGTGCAGCTATCTCAGAAGCTCCAGATAAAACACTGCAGTGCGTTCAGTGTCTGCAGTGAATCCAGCAGCCAGAAGTTCTCTCAGGCCTCCAGTAAACAGAACCTCTCCAAAATGTGGGATTATGGTGATTCAGCGAAAAAAAAAGAGGTAAAAAAATCTGTTGAAAGTTGAAAGCAGCTGCCGGAGCGAATACCGAACCGTATCTATTGAAAGGCAGCTTTTTTCCTCCCTCTCATATATTATTTCCAGCAGAGAGGGGCGGTGCCAAGAGCAAAAATCTGCTCTGACCTCAGAATTTCCCAGGGGCGTGTTGAGCTGTGAGTCAGGTTTGAAAGACAGAAGGAAAAGACTGAAGTTTGACGCTGAAACAGTGAAATGAGGACAAAAGAAGTGGAAAAAATCTGCTGCTGGGAGGACGGAGACAGGTGAATAGTGGGACAAGCATTGCAGCACCAGAGTCTTCACAAATTCAACTTTTAGAAGCTGTTTTTTATCAGTTTTATATTAAAATGCTAACTGACCTGAGACATGGACAGAGAGATCATCAGCTGAATGTGAAGATTGTAAACTTTTACAAAACTCATAAACAAATTGTCGTTTTTAAAGAGAAGAGGTTTGAATTTGAGAGATTGTGTTTGATATAAAGTTATTACTGTATACCATCAATGTGTTTGGGAAGAGAAATCATGCTCTATATTGCTGCCAGATACGTGTCATTGTTTGAGATGGAAACCAATGGAAAAATGTGCAGATGTCAGAAGAGCAACCTTGAATCTCACTCTCAGTTTGTTTCTGGGGTGAAATCCAAAAATACCTTCAGTGGTTTAAGTGAGAGAATAATATTACCAAATTCCAGTGCAATACAAAAAATAAAAATAAAAAATAAAGTTTTGTCTTGTGATGAAATCAAGATCCACATCTGTGCTCAGGAGGCAGAGAGGAGCTACAAAATTTACATATATAAGATTTGTATAAGTTTTTCTGGGTAGGTAAGGTGACAAGAACCAAACTATGATGTCTGCATTCTACTACTCACAGTCACTATTCTACATTAGTGTCCATACCTGGCCAGGTCAGAGATGTTTAGGTGGCACAAGTGGAACGTAATCAATGTTAGGCAAAACATTTTTTTAATTTTAAATTTAAATGTATTTTTAAACATTTATTTGTCATTCTTGAAATTGTCAAAGGTACATGTTTATATTTTTTATATTTGTAAACATGGTATATACGTATATATCAATTTCTTTAAACGACTTTTTACTGTGTTCCTGTGCTTATAAACATATAAAAATATGTGTTCAGCAGTTCCTTATGTATTTAAAAAAAATAATTAAAATAGTGTATTTGATTTATAGGTAATATATTTGAGGGTGCAATATTTAAATGCATAAAATTTCATGTCCATATACATATATATTTGTGTGTGTGCGTGTCTGTGTGTGTTTGTTTTGCAACCTTAACCACATATGCAATATTCATCTCAGAATAATCTACTTAATACTTCTTATTAAACAAGCTGAAGGTAAAATAAACTGGCTGCTAAAGTGCTCATAGGCTAAAGGGCTAAAATGCTAAAGGGCTAAAGTGCTAATAGGCAAAAGGGCTAAAGGGCTGGAGCTTTACTGATCGATGGTCTGAACACAACATCGTGTATCATGTTGGAAGTTGACCTCTGGCAGAAGTATTGATGACATTTAGAAATGATGCTTTGGAAGCGTCTTCTATAAACAGCCGAGTTGCTGAAGGGAGATAAATGGAAGACGAACGGCCAGCGAGCTCCTTCTGCACAAGTTTAAACCTGTGCGCTCTGACAGGCACCGGGCAGAAGATCAAATCATTCATTCAGGATTCCCTTATAAGTGTTGAACAAAGCATTTAATAAATGTTGTGTTTTGAGTTACTTTGATGTTCTCAGTTAAACTCAGAGGAGAAAATGAAAGATAGATTTGTAGAAAGATCTCAGGGTGATAAGAGATCAAGAGATAAGCCCCTGAGGTGTTCACTGTGTCAGTCATATACCTGCTGTTAATGTGAGCTCAGTATAGCAGAGAACTGTACCACTGCTTTCACTGTTACAACAATCATAAACTCTATAAACACTCAGCAGAACAGCAGGTGAAGATGGGTCAAACCTGAATCTTAAATACTTACGTTTGGGTGGAGTGTGCATCTATGTGTCGCTGTCCTATGAAAAACCATGTATCTCCATTTTTGTCGATTTTAGTTTACTACGTAATTTAAACAGACAAACTGTTCCTTACACTGCGCCTAAATTTCTTGATGAACGACACATTTTTTTAAGGTTTTTTCTCTCTCCTGTAAAGTTGCTGTTTTGGAGATAAGTGTTTTTCATTGAACATCAACGATATGTTAATATACATACAGGTACCAGTCAAAAGTTTGGATGTTCTTCATTGTAGATTGATATTAAATCATCCAAACTATGAACCAAACTTTGAAAAAAAAAACATTTTAAATTGTTTAGTAAACAAAAAAGTGTTAAACAAACCAGAAAATGTTTTATATTTTAGATTATTAAAAATATAATTATCTCCTCTTGTTTAGATGATCAGTTTTGAACATCTCTGCTGGATTTTCTCAGTCAGTTTTATGAGGTAGAGTCTCCTGGAATTCAGGCTTTCAGTTAACAGCTGAACTTCCACTATTGGATATACAGTATGCATAATGGTATGTTAAACGGCTAGTGCTAAAACTCATGTTTCTGAGCTCAGGCAGTGATTTCCTGTTTTTAATGTAGTGCTAACCGAGGGCCTGAAGATCACCACCAGATCATAAAACTGACCATCAGCACTGTTCCTTACACACAGTCCCTGTTTTGCACTTAATAAAAAAGCTGTGCAATTTCACAAAGTGCAAAGTGCACTAAAACTTGTGCTTTTAACTTTTTCAATTAAAATGTGATGATAATATCTACATAAACCCAGTATTAAAAAAAACAAGATGAAGAACATAAGGCCTGAATATAGAACCCTGAACCCCACAGGCAATAAACAGCCATGCTAATGGCCCACATGTACATATTATAAGCATATGAGCATGTAAACACTCTCTCTCTCTCTCTCTCTCTCTCTCTCTCTCTCTCTCTCTCTATCTTCCCTCTCTCTCTCTCTCTCTCTCTCTCTCTCTCTCTCTCTCTCGTCCTCTGGGCAGGCAGTGTGGGTAATGAGTGTGTTTGCTTACCCATTAGGCCTCTCTTCAGATGTTAAAAGCAACACGGGCCACACTCTCCCTGAGGAGAAGCTTTCACTACCTTTAAACCATAAACATCCAGAGAGAGAAAAAGAGAGAAAGAGAGAGAAAGAGAGAAAAAGAGAGAGGGGGATATATTGAATGCCAAACCAAAAAATAAAAGAGAGAAAATGTATTTACCAACTTTAGTCATTTACAGTTATAGTTATGCTGGACGAAGAAGTTTTAGGAGGAACCAAACTCATGAGGGGGGCCATCCTCCTCTGGTCAAAACTTCTTAAAAATGAGTAAAACATGTTATAAAGACGTAAATAATCTAAAGAAGAATCCTGCACCACTGTGGACTGTGGGGAAACATTTTTTGTGACATGGAGAGGGACTTCTTCAGAAGTTTTGCCGCCTACAAAGTATAGAGAGGTTTGTACATTTTTTATCATACTTCAACTGTGAGAGACAAAATGAATGCAAAAACACTTTTATTATAGCATGAATAAGTATTTGATACAATAGAAAAACAGAACATTTGTACTGAAACCTTTGTTGCAATTACAGTCAGATATTTCCTGTAGTTCCTGCACACACTAAAAAGTGCATTACCAAAAACACAAAATACTTTGTTTTCCATGATCCTGGAACACTCTGTGCCCATAAAAAGAGCTAAATACACACAATTAGGCATCCCTGCTGAAGGCCAGATGAAAATGTGGGAAAAAACAAATGTCATATAATTTGTAAAAATGCTTTAAATTTACTCACTGACACACACACACACACACACTCTCAAACACACACACACAGGTTTTGGCTGGGTTCTGTATGTGCCTACAGCTGGATAAATGCAGTCCAGCAAACAGAACAGACCTGGTTTCAGCCTGTGACAAGTTTCAGTGGCGTTGTGTCGGAGCGGGACGGGGCGAGGGGGACGGGGCGAGGGGGACGGGGCGAGGGGGACGGGACGAGAGGGACGGGGCCAGCGTGGAAACGGTGGGGAAAACAGCGTGTGGAAAAGTGTTGCTCTCATTATTAAAGCTAACATTTACACAGCAAACATACAGCATGTTCGTCCACAGGCCTGCCCTTGTGAGCTGTGTTTCACTGTGTTTAGCCTCACTCTGACACTTAGAGACGCTTTACAGAGACAATATTTAGACTGCGGGAGCGAAGTTGCGAGGCTGCGAGGCTGCGATGCGGCTGCTGAACGCGTCAGTGTGAGGAGGCTGGTTTGTAAGAAACGTCCAGTAAAAGCCCAGTTCTCTCAGTTCTGCTAGAGTTCAGAAGATAGGGGAAATAAGAGGTTTAAGCAGGTATTCATCTGCACAGAAATATTTAGTTTAAATATTTAGTGTGTGTGTGTGTGTGTGTTTGTGTTGGTAGGGGGTTTCTACGGTATTTCGGTTGATTGATACAGGGTTCATATGTGTGGTTTCAACTAGATACTTTTATAATGGAGTAACTCAGTTAGTGAAGTTTTTGAAAAGTAACTAGTAACTATAACTAATTACTTTTTCAAAGTAACGTGCCAAACACTGGTGATAAATGTGATCCTTTAGGTGGCTGCTAGGGTGTTATCAGTTGCTGTAGTGCTACTGTGGTTTTCCAGGTGGTTCCTAGGATGTCATCCATGATCATCATGGAGTCATGGAGGAGTGGATTCCAGTGGCAACCTCTAATGCTGAACACCATGGAATAATAAATGATAAATATAAAAACTTCATAAAAGATGTATTGTATACAGTGTTTATATATCTGTTGAACAGAATAATAACTTTCAATTTGTTTAATTGTTTTAATGATTATGTGGATGAGGTGGCCTAAATGTTGAAGAAGCAAGCTAAGGAATAACCTCTTGTCTTACATACTGTAAATCATACTCTAACATAAGTGTAGAGTAACAAAAACAGCCTATTGTATAATCACAATATATAATAAACACATTTGTCTAAATGGGCAAAGACAAAGACGGATGATTGATTTAAAGACTACATGCTAAAAAATATACTAATACATAAACTGTCAGGATTTGTCTTTTTTATACTTCTTTAACCTGTTCATAGTAAATTTTTCCCTTATCATAAGGTTTATAATATAGTCATTATATGGAAAACAAATAACATTGATTGCATTGATTTGAAGTTATTGAGTTTTGAAAAGGTTCAGGGGTTAAACGCACTTCCTCATCAGGAGCTAGTCATTTTCTTGGCAGGTGAAACTCTCCTCAGGAATCAGGAGCAGAGTGTATGGCAGCCTTGTTGCTCTTAATTTCAGGGAACATTAATTCCAGCTCCAGCCTCGGCAGAATCGCGCTGTGTCCACTCCGGCCTCGGTCATCAATCACACGCTGCCCAGTCTGCAGCGGCGGCGGCATCGGCGGCAGCAGTGGCAGCAGCAGTGGCAAACCTGGCCCGAGGTTCGGCGCTGGCTAGCGTGGCTTAGCCGTGGCCTCCGCTGACCCGTCCAGCCTGACTCCCATGGCCTAATATTTAGTGGCACAAGACAGAGCATTCATAGCCTCGCTGCGGTGTTTTATTAGCTCCCTCCATATGATTTATTTACGTGTGACAGGACCCCTGCCTCCTCCCGCTGCCCAAACACCCGCACTATTTGTCTTTGGTTATTAGTTTTCACTTTTTCATTTGCATTTTGATTATGCTTTTCACGAAGCTGGAAAACCGCAGGCGCAGGTCGGGGTCCTGTACGCATGAGTGGTATTAAATCAAAACATGCGCGTGTTTACACAAGTTGCTATTGATTATGAGATAGGAAACGCGACAGCAGTGAGATACGGCCGATGCTGCGCAGCGCGTTAAATAGAGCCGGCGGAGAATTACTGCTCAGTAGATATGAACTGGATCCCCGGGCTGTCTGCCATGTTTACTACATACATACAAAACAGCCTTTGAGTTCATGTCCAGCTCCAGCAGAGATCCTGGGTCTGTCTTTATGCTGTGTAACGTCACAAGGCTGCGTCATAAGGGTGGCTTTGCACATTGAAACTGTTCGCTGTGAACTGTATGCAACATACATTTGCTGAGAACTTTAGGATATATGCATGTACTGTCACTCATTCATGTAATTATCTAATTATCCAATCTTCTGGTAGAAATGCAAAACATAAAATGAAACAGGCTGTGCCCCAATTGCCTAAAGGTTCCAATAAAGTATATTTTACACATGCTAATTTTGACTGGTTGGTTGAATGGGGTTTACTGACCAATTCTGATGTTGGTCATGCAGTTCATTTTATGGGCATTACAGCCATTTTTCTGTGCATGTCTGTGTCAGCAATGGGTGCACTTTATTACCACCTGAATCAGATGGTTGGTCAGCTGGATATCTTTGGGCATGCAGTGCATCAACTGCAACAAGTCAAATTTTGTGTTGTTGGACCAACAGGCTATAGTTGGAGCTTTTAAAGGTGTCAGGGAGTGGAATGGCATGGTAGGTGTTTCTAATAAAGCCATTGGTGAGCGTACGTTGGACCATGACCAGCCATTCACAATAAAAGAAGAAGAATGTTCTCGCTTAGCATCTCCACGCTAGCTCAGATAAACAGATCATCCCTCTGGCATCTGACCTTAAACCACCAGCCAAATCTTTCTCCTGCTGGAGGTTCACTAAGTCCTCTGAAGATTTATTCACCTCCATGTTCTTACTGCAGTACAAACTGCTTGAGGTGGGAGCGAGATGCCTCGTCTGGGTCCTTGTCCCGCTCCCGCTGCAGGAATTCCCTTCTCGTGATCGAGTGTGACATGATAATGGTCGCCGCGACCACATAATTACATCTCAGACACATTAATGACATCACAGACAGAGGCTCCATTTTGATGGCTGTCTGATGCCACCTGGATATCGCTGTCACATTCCTGCATTAGTGCGCACCACTAATTGAAGTGTCTACATCCTGCGCGGTCAGGAAAAGTTGAAGAAATCCGCTGAAACAAAGACGTCCTCCACATTTCCCTCATTAGGCTGCGGCAGTAATATCCCATCGTCTGTCAAGTTAAGGACTGTCGTAGTGCTCGAACTAATTTTATACGTCTCACTACGACTCAATTTACAATTTTTCTTTGTTTTCCCTGCAGGGAGAATCAGATCTGTTTCCTAAATCTAATTTTTACAGAGCTCACATTTCAAGTTAGCAGTAACCCAATGCAGAGGTGACAAACTTTATATAAATATCTATTTAATGACCCCTCATTCCTCTTAGGCTAATGATAAACTTGATGTTATTTATGTGTTTACATCCTGCGTCCATTTGGTGTGATGGTTCTGCGTGACTTCAGAAAAATACGGCAAAACGATAGTTCTAAAGAATGGCTACCTGCATCTGAACTGATCTATCTTCACCACTATTGACTCTACTGAAGCCTCCAGTAACAGTGTTAAATATAACTGAAAATAGAACTGACATACCATGTTAAGTTTCTATAGCAATCACCTAGAATACTTTAGCAATCAACTGAAATACCTAAGCAAAACCTAGAAGGCCACAGCAACCACCCTAGCAACCACTTGGAACACCACTTAGTAACATTAAATTCCATATCAACCATGGGAAACCACAAATATCTTGCCAACCACCGCATCAACCATCAGAAGCACCATTGCACCATCAGAAGCACAAGCACCGCCAGAAATGCTAAAGCAACCACCCTAGTAACTGAGGAACTCCATGCTACAGTAACCACCCTAACAATGACTTAGCCTACCCTCTTAGCAAACTCTTGAGAAAAAATTTAGCAATCACCATGGACATCTTAGCAACCTAAGAAACCTTAGCTCTGGATGCCATAGCAACCACCTGAAATATTCTACCATGGCTGGTAAGATATTTCAGGTGGTTGCTATGGCATTGGAATCCTGTCAGTGTATCCCCTTAGCAACACCACAGCACCAATTAAGCAATACCTTAATAAGCACTTTACACATATTATCAGAACTACCAAAAAATCCTAAGCAACTCCCCAGGCAATTACCTGGAACATACCTTAGCAACACAATAGCAACATAATATTTTACAGCAACCACCTGAAACACCTAAAAAAGTACCCAAAGTAACACAGCAGAAACTTTTTCTGGTAGTTTTATGCTAGTGAACCACACTGTAAATGCCCCAAGTTGAAAATCATTTATACTGCACAACCATTCTGTTTTATTGTATTTGTTTACCTTAATTCAGAATACATTTAATAGTTTTTGCACATTTTTATGTGTAAAATATTCAATTTAATACTCTGCACTTTTTTTGGTTTATATATTATTTCTTATTGAGCAGGATAATTATAAAAATGATCTGTAAATACTCCCCTACCCCTCGCCTTAATCTTTTACTGTGCTGTTCTGTAAAAGCAGATGTGGTGACATCACCCAGCGCCTGTACTGAGATACGGCAATAACAACAATAAGGTGAGAGAAAATACCATAAATGCCATAGATGACCTCAACATCCTGTTTCCTGGGAAGGTGGTTGGCACCTGTGCCCATGCTTGGCGTAGCTGCAGAAGCTACCTGAGGTTTTGCACAGCAGCCCACAGTGCAGAGTTTACACAGTCCAGATAAACCTGAAGATATGCAGCCTGTGTAGCTTATCACACACAGGCCTGATGCCCCGAATCAACGCAGCACAATGAACGAGACCTCACAGGAACTCCCTCAGGACGTAGAAGATCCCAAAACATGGGGAAGATACAATCTGCCCTCACACAGGATACTCTGTTCATTATGTGGAGCGCTGAGGACTGTCTTTGCAAGAGCACAGGGAACACCATAACTCTGGATAAAATACCTGAGCAACCACGCCGCTGCTAATGTCACTGATATACAACAGCTACTGTGAAGAAGAAGATATCAAATATTAGAGCACCAAACATCTGCTCACCTTCGAAACCACCAGAAATGCTAAAGCAACCACCCTAGTAACTAAGGAACAACTTAGCTACCATACAATGCCACAGTAACCACCCTAACTATGACTCAGCTCTGTTTATTGAAGTGTGGATCTTTCCATAATACAACTGTCATGTTTAACACTCCCATTCATATTTCAGCTAGTGAACTTCCTGCTATAACAGTAGGTACCGTCAGCCCTGGTGGTATACAGTAAGTATGTTAGTATGACTTCTCATCATGTTCTGTTTAATGGAGATTAATTACGCAAATTGTTAATAAACGTGACAGAAAATGTGAGGTTATGAACCCTTTCCAAAAGGCCTGATGAAAACCAGAGGCTAAGACTGTAAAGCTTGGTTGCTTCTGTATGACGCAGTGTACGTTAGCAAGCAGGTCTGTCTCTTCTCGCTTAAAATGAACCCAAACATTACCGGCGCAAGTGTTTTGTCCACAGAGAGTGAATTATTACTATTAGTGTTTCCTCATAGACCTCTGTTCTGTGGATAACTGCAGTAACACACTGCTGAAGGCCACCTCTGAGTCATGCTCTATAACTCATGAGTCATATAGCATTTTCTGCTATGGTGAAAGAGACTAAGTGTAGATTAAAGGAGAAATCCAGCGTGAAATGGACTTGTGGTGTAGTAAAACATGATAACTACTATACATCTTTTTCGAATAGCCCACCTCTGTTCTCCCGCAGCATTTCAAAATACACTAAAATCACTTTTAGCTGATACCCCCAACAGGCTTACTAGGCGAATGCTAGCGATAGGGGCATAGCGATAATGCCCATGCAAAGAAATCACTGTTTTTACACCATTAACAACAAACTCAAAGTATCTTCACACTTTGCTGGTAGAATTCTGGGGACCCTCCAATTTAAAATGAAGCACTGAGAACTTTTAAAGCTGTAACCAACCTGGTTATTAGTAGCTACAGTATATGTTATGCCTCCTCCTATCCTTTAGGGGAGCTGTTGAAGATTCATATGGTAGCTGTCCTATGAAAAACACTTATCTCCCTTTTTGTCGATTTTTAGTTTAATATATTTACTATAATTTGAACAGACAAACTGTCCCTCACACTGTGCCAAAATTTCTTGATGAACAGACCAATAGAAACTCTTTTTCAAAATTACCTGAAATAATCTATTTTTACATTCCATTAAAGGTTTAGAAGATTTTTTAATTTTCCTGTAAAGTGCTGTTTTTGGAAAAAGAACTTTGGGCTCTGGTGTTTGTTTAATTGTTTGTTTGTTTGTTGGGGAGGATTGTTTGTTTGGTTAATTATTTGTTTGGTTTAGTTTGTTTTCCTTTTTTGGCTTATTAATGTTATTAATATAATGGCCATTGTATATATTTTATTTAAGGCTGTAATGTGGGTCTGTCGGACACTTCTGAGCTACTTCTATCTCTTACTCAACACAGTAGCATTTGTGCTGTCCTGTATGGTATCTCTGAGTCCCCTTCCTCCCCCTCAGTACTTTTGTAGCATTAATATTTTTAATGCACTTTAGGATTACGGTTACAAAGTGCAAGTTGAAGATGGATGTTTCTAATAAAGTGGCCAGTGAGCAGAAGGAAGGTGTGGACAGTAAGTCTATGTACTGTAACAGAAACACGATCAATCCTTTAAAACGCTTCTGGTCTGGAGCCGCAGGTTTTAATGAATTCAGATGATGTGTTAATATCACACGCCGCTCGGCTGCTTTTCACTCTTCAGGGGCCGTTTAGGCAGCCGAGGGGTTTGCGGTCCTCTGAGGGTCCTGGGTTGTGTGCTTGGCTCTGTGCACAGTAGCCGGTACTGTCCTGGGGCCAGCTCTGCGTCAGCTCTGGAGCCGCTGAAAGGAGGAGCATTATGGGCTGTTCTAGCCATCACTCGTCTGCAGTTCACAGCTTCTTACCCCTCTCTCTCGTTCACTACCACCTTTTTCACTTCCTTCACGAGAAACGTTGTTCTGTCTCTCCCTGTTTTTTTTACTCTTGTCCTGTTGGGCTCTTGGCCCGTGGTGAGTAAGTAGTCAGCACCTAATCACGTCTGGCCGCACGTCCTTTCTATCAGCCAGTATATTAAGTTCTGCTCTCTGGCCAAATGAATGACTGTGTAAATAATTTCATGTCTCTACATTAGAAAAACATAATATTGAATTACTCTGTAGGAAGCGATCATTATAGTAGTAAATTATAGTAGTATAGTGGTGATTAATGAACAGTGTAATGCAGTTTTCATCAGTACAGGCTAAACATTTTTTGTCATATGTAACACGTGTGCAATCTCTGTCGCAGTGTGAAGTACTGAAATTTAACACATATCCAACAAGTAGATGTGCAACTCAATCTGAAGAAGTGAAGAAAATTAGACGACAGTAGTGAGGTAGTGAGTGGTGGGATATTGAAACAAAAGGCCTGAAGTTTTTTCAGCAGGATAGTTGAGATGCTAAAAGCCAGGCTCAGCAGGATGCTAACTGTCAGCCTTGACAAAACTGGAGCTGCAATGCTATCAGCTAAACTCAAGTTTGAAAAAGTTTAATGCCAGAATGCTAACAAGCGTAGCAGCCTTGCTCAGCAAAGTTTTAAGGGGGTTAGTTGCGATGTCTGCCACACGTATCCTCATCTATTTAATGCATTGATCATTGCGTCCAAAAAATTAATGCAATTAGTATTAGAGTAGAGTATTGTGTAGAGTTATTACATATACGCTATGGGGCATGGCAGGTATTCTGCAGTTATAAAATGCTGGACTGCTTTTAAGAATGCCTGCTCACATCTGTAGGATGGATCCTTGCTGTACTGGTGGTTAGTAGAGGCCTCTAGCGTAGCACACAGGCAAGTACGTAAACAGCTACGCTCATGATGCAGTGTGTTATTTACACGAATGCTCTGGGAAACAGTACTGTATTTCTCTTGTACTGTATACCTCTAGCCTAACATTCTACTCGAACAGTATTGCATAACATCATTACACTGACATAACCATGCCACTGTTATATTAATTGACATACAGTAATCGATCATGACAGTGCATTGGAGTAGTTGATATGATAATATCAGTGTATTGTAGCCGAGTTCAAGTAAAACCCAAAACCCGGCCATACCTCTGTCCCTAATCCTACTGAAACAGTTCTGAATAGAATCAGGCTGAGGCTGAATTAAATAGATATCTTCATTAGCGAGCTTTAATACGAGTTGAAGGCCAAGAATGGGATGTTCCGCTCAGTTCTGCAGGGAAATAATTTACACAATTACTCATGAAAAGATCTTCACGGGTCTAAGTAAACCTATGGATCTGAAAGGATGTGTGACTAAAATTCTCTGTGGTTAGTTAGAGAAAGTGTGTGTGTGTGTGTGTGTGTGGGGTGAGCTGAGCAGATCTCAGTAGGTTCTGCTCAGTCTCCAGCTGTGTTTGTGCTGTCAGCCTAATGTTGAGCTGCTCCACTGATTCACGCTCTTCTACGCAGGGGGTTAATTGGTGGGCACGGCTAAAGACGGTTCAGAAGTTGGCTAAAACATTATGACCAATCAAAGATAACAGAAGTGAAGGCCTGGGATGTATGTCAGATGTTTGGGATAATAGGGCATCTCAGCAACTTTGAAAAGGGCCAGACGTCTGCTTAGAACATCTCCAAAACCTTAAGGATGGTGGGGGCTCCTACTCAGCCACCAATGATGGTCTGAAGATACACAAATCACAAACCAGTCACAAGGTGTTGGATGTTCAGGGCTCATCGATGTGAGAGTGCAATAAAGGCTGTTCCAAATGGGTCAAAATTATAGATGTTCTACAAAAGATGCAACGAAGGACAACCAGAGAACTGGAACCAGAGTAACAGGGGCCGAACCACACAGGACACAATTTAGAGAACAATCTTGGATTTAGTAATCTTGAGTAAAAAGTACTAGTGCTGGTGATTCTGTATCTACTGTAACTGTAGATTAATTACAGAGCAGTACGGGTACAACAGATTACGGTGCTGGTGATTCTGTATCTACTGTAACTGTAGATTAATCCGAGGGAAATATGGATTTTTGTCATCCAGACTTTATGGTTCAGAAACACCCAAATTCAAGTACATTTAAATCTGTTTTTCCACAGCATTTCCTTTTGTCAGTCATCTTGATGCAGATCTGAAGATTCTGTCATCTGCAACTTCAAACCAGCAGATAAAGGCGTTTTAAGCGTGCGTTTGAAGTTGCATTTCTTGCGGCTCTGGCTTTGGTTTTGCATCTCGGTTGGCATGTTTTCCCTCTCGTCTCTCTCCAGCGCGCTCCAGGCCCTGGCCAGGTGTGGGTGTTTTTATTATTCATTTGCTGAAGCACCTGAAGTTTCCTAGCTGGGGGCAGGAGCACCTGCATATGTACACACACACACACACACACACACATACTCACACACACAGTCCTACACAAGATGCTTGAGGGCAGCTCTGGAAATCAGTGATCCATGATAGAATGGTATCTGTCAACTTGGACAGAACAACGAAGCCATGGACATTCCAGTACAGCCGTCATCCAAAACCATGGCCTGCAAGCACACACACACACACACACACACACACACACACAGCTATTCTCCAGCACTTTTAAGACGTTTAAAATTAATCAACAGAATGGTAAGACAAGGCCTCAGGTGACATTTCCTACAGTTTCTTTACAGCCTGAGCCAGATAGATGGACACAGGCCAGATATAGAACAAAACATAAGTGACAAAACTGACTTGATTCATGATATTCCAGCAACATTAAACCATAATCTGATACACCGATTTTGGATGATTTTGGATGCTTCATATTTCACACATGACACTTTGGAACTTAGAACTGAATTGACGTAAATTGAGATATGGAGTGTTCTTGCCTTATTTACAATTAAAGCATTTATCTCTTATATGCAAATTGATTTACATGTAAATAAATGTGAATTCCACAGGTAGGAGAAATAGTGTATTAAGGCTCACGGAATCCATTGAAACTGGATGTAAATATGCAAATTAAGAAGCTATCATCATGGTTACTAAGTGCTGATTGGATGGTGAATTGATCAGCTTGTTATCTGAATGGAAAACTTTCAGAAGGTAACTTCAGTTTAAAAATTTTAGTTTTTTACACAAACCCTTAGATCCTTTAAATACATTGTCAAGTGGTTCTTCTGCTTTTCCATCACCCTTCCCTCAGTAGTGATTTAGTAGTCAGCACTACTATTGATTCTGCAACCACATTAAATGTTTTAGTAGACATTATAAAGAAAAATGATTAAAATCGTGAAATACATCATTGACTATGTCTATAGTAATTTATAAATAATTTACTATCTGCAAACAATTATGTAATGACTACTGTTTCCTATTTACTTCCTACACTATATGATCGACTGTAAATATTTTAGAAGCCTTTAACTTGTTATAAACCATTCTACGAGGGTCTGCTCTAAATGATTCAGTAAATACAAATCATGATTCAGTATCTGCGCTGAATGATCCAGAACATACTATACATAGGTCTGTACACTGCCTGCATTATTTGAGGTTTGAAAGCTCTGCATCCTTTTGGGGTTTTTATTTCAGCCATTTCTCATTTTCTGTAAATAAATGCTCTAAATGAGAATGTTTTTATTTAGAATTTGGGAGAAATGTTGTCTGTAGTTTATAGAATAAAACAACAATGTTCATTTTACTCAAACATAAACCTATAAATAGCAAAATCAGATAAACTGATTCAGAAACTGAAGTGGTTTCTTAATTTTATTCAGAGCTTATATAATTTAAGAAAATTAAAGGATTTAATAAAATCCTTAATCCTGCTGCTGGAGCTGTTTATCCTGCAGGTGGCGCGCGCTGAGAGACCTCTGGTGGGCATGCGCAGCAGTGCACGCGCGCCGTTGTTCGTTAAATTAAAATAATGAGCCGATTCTGATTCAGTAGCTCAGAGCTTCGGTACAGACTGAGAGAAACACGACGGAAAAGGTGAACATTTGACTGTTTTCTAACCATTTATCTGCCAGAGTGTGCTTGAGGGGTTTAAGAAATTATAAATGATTAAATATCGATTAAAAACGGTGTTTGTTTTGATTAATTAGTATCATGTTGTTGGCTAGCTTAGCTTAGCTAGCTAACGCTAACGGTTAGCAAACAGCAACCTTTACCTCAGGCTTTACCTTTACCTCAGGCTTAACTTAGCGGCTAATTAATGATCGATTAAGTTATTGATCTAAAATATTGTGAATATTGTAGTGTAGCTAGCTAACCTAGGTTTCTAATTTGAAATGTTTTATTTAGTTAGCTAGTTAACTTAACTTACCTGTTTTTAATGTGAAATAACTGGGTTAGTTAGGTTAAAACCTAATGTTAGCTTAACTTATTTTAGCTACTAGCTAACGTTAAGTTAGTTAGGTTCACTATTTAAGCTAGTAGGTGTGGGCCATATGGCCTTAAAATAATATCTAGATATTTCACAGTATTTTCACAATAATAATACGCTTGACATATTCAAGAGTACACATTAATGTTACTGCAACACTATTCTATTTTTTATCATTTTTTTTTTCTTTATTTGTTTATTTAAGTTATTTTCTACATGGTAGATTAATATTAAATACATGGAAACAATTAAGGGTCACATTTTGAATTATGTAATAAACAGTAAAAAAAATATGGTTGTCCTCCCTCCACAATCCCCTGACCATAATGCTAATGCCAGGTTCACACTACATGATTTTAGCTCAGTTTTTCAGACTTTCAGACAGTTTTTCGTTGATCGCCAACACAACTTCTGCTGGGAGGCAAAGAAAGCGTGCCTGTTTATTTCAGTTTATCTTTAGAAAAATACAGATTTTACACTGTAAAGCACTAGCATTACTGCTACTCTGAGCTGATTGGTTGGCGAGCTGTTCCTGGAGATACAGGTAGGGCATGTTTTAAAAGGTTTATAACTGGAGTTTAAAACGATAAAAAGATGTGTGCAGTACTGAAACACTTGATATAATTCTGTGTTTAGGACATTAGTATATTTCAGTATAAACTAATCAGACATTTATAAATAACACAGCCCCAGTAAAAAAGAGAGTCCTGACAGAGAGTTGAACTCTTCAGAATCTTTATTTGCTATTGAAATGAATGTAATCCACAGAGAGTCCTGTATTTCCAGAATATTCCATCATGCAAGGGGTTTATTTGCATTTATTTCTAGGTTTTTAAAGCTTGTGTTAGTTTTATCAGCATGAATTTATAATTCAGAAAAACGCAGTCATTTGTTTTTTTGTCTGAAAAGATATAATTATCTTTAAAGAATACATGATTAAACTATACATTTTCTTTCTTTTTTTACAGAAAAAAGAAACATTTTCAGAGAAGAGGGAGTGAGGAGAAAAGCAGAACAAGGAGAGAGTGTTAAAGCAACAAGTAGGTGAATTCAATCAAAAAATACTTTCTTATTTATTATTTTTCTCTTTGATTTAATGTAATTCTTGCAGTTGTTGATCACATTGTTTTAAATGCCCAGTGCAGCCAATTTTATTGGTTTATTTAACACGCTAGAAAGGTTTGGGTACATCAGATGTTGGTTTTAGTTTTCAATTTTAAATATTTAATTTAAAAAAGGAAACTATTGTGTGTTTGTATATAAATTGTGACACATGCATGATTTTGGAATGCATTTACTGTAAATGCCCTTGTGAATACTCTTCTAAGTGCTGTGTGGTCTATTTCAGCTTGATTATGTAACCCTTGTAAATTAGCGCTTGTATCGGTATTGGCAGTTTTATATCAGAATCGGTTCGGATCTAAAAAAGTTGCTCGGCCCTTAGTTATGATAAACTGTTACATAAAGGATCCATTTTATGCTTTTACGAAGCATATGGAAAGTATTTTCCTACGTACAGATATCTGTGTTTACTCTAGAACAGTCAAAACTTGTTAACTTGCACTTGGTAAGCTTAGCACTTGGTAAGCTTAGCACTATCAGCACTCCAGGCTCCAGGGTGTCTTCCATCATCTTGATAAAGTTAACAGTCTGTTAACAGTCTATCTATGTGCTTATGTGCATGTGTGCATGTTACTGAATCTCTTTCAGAGTACATCTCTTTCATTCCCACCCTCTTTTTCTGTCTTTGTTCTCTCTTTCTCTTTCTAATGCCCTGTGTTTACAGGGAAAATTCAATAGAGAAAGTGTGTGTGTCTGTGTGTGTGGCAGGTATGTACCTGGACCACACATCTGTTCACCTCAGGCCGTGATCAGAGTGTAAACTGTTTGCAGAGATGGATGACCTTAGAATTTCATTTCTTTTCTCGCTGCCATCGTAAAAGCGGTGAGTTTCAGCGGGGGTGGCATTGTTTGGGCAGGCAGACAAATCGCCAGCCAGTCAAAACCATGCCTTTGTTTAAAACTCCCGTGTTCCACACAGTAAATATTTTGGTATCCTCATAGTTACATCTGCGCGTTGGTTTGATGTGATTCTGCCCTGCCGCGGTCGTGCCTGACTCCATTGGAGAATGCTGTAAATTCTAAACATTTTAATAAAGCTCGACTGCAGCTTGGCCAGTTATTTTATTTTTTTTTAGCTTTTAAAACGCTTCAGGAGAATTAAAGGGGAATTCCACTGAGTTTACAAGATTTTGCGTAGTGCAGTGATTGAAATGTAAATGTCACGTCCGAAAAACATCAATGTTCCAAATAGTGGTGATAGAAAGAACCAGGGGTCAGTGAGTGCCATGCAAATATGTAATGTTGATTATGGTAACCCAGTAATAAATCTGAAAAAGAAAATCTTATTATGCCAAAAAAAGTTCAATCCAAATCACAGAGCTGAACACGGGGTCGGTTTCTAGAATTTTGTCCTGACGTTTTAATTTCACCCCCAAAATTGAAATACTTTTCTTTCTCACTTCTATAGGAATATGAGTTGCTGTATGATCCAGGCAGACATGGTTCTTGTTGATAGACAAAAAGTAAACTTGGGTCAAGTTTATATAAATATATATATATATATATATATATATATATATATATATGTATGTATATATGTATGTATATTATATATACATTTCCAGGGTTTCCAGGGATGGTGGTTTATGAGGTGCTGCATCTTCAACTGCATTTGCTAAACCAGCCTTAAATTTTTTGTTTTTAAAAGCTGATATTCTCTGATATTCCCGCTTTACAGCCCACTCCTGACGCTGGGTCTTTTTCTCTTTTAAACGTTTTGGACCATTGCATTTCTCTTCCAGGGCTCATTTACACTTGAGAACCTGCTGAAATGTATATTTTCCATCCTCCCTTTTCTCTCTCTTTCCAGTAGATGGCCATCATTTAGATCCACACATGCCCCGTCAGTGTGGTCAGAGTGTGAATATTCAGGCATTAAAACTGTATTAACATTAATTAGGTGATTCTTTTACGATGGCAGCATGTGGAATTTGAGGGCTCTGAGCAGCTATCTGCTCCGCTAATAAATGCAAATACACTGAGATCCACTAGACATTCCGCTCTAAACTGCCCGTAGCCTGAATACAAGCCACTGGGGAACTGGCTAGGATAACTCGGGCCTATATGGACCCTGACGTTTTTATACTCTCTTAAAACTCTGCCTGTCAGAGCTAAATGGGGCCTTTCAGGTGAATGGCCGGCTTAATTCTCCCCCACCTCCCATCATAAGCGGTAACACGTCTTACACTTAAGAATTACACCGGTGCCTCATGAAGTGGCTGAGTGTACCATAGAAAGACAAACACATAAATAAAAAGAGAAGCGTCATGGATTATGTGTTATATGTGTTATTTACAAGCATCACACTGAATGGTGCTATGGGCGAATTTACTGAAACGCTTTTCCTGCTAGTTTTCACTGCTAGTGAATTAGTCATCAGTGATGTAAAATATATCTTGATTTTTTTTTACTAATCCTTATAGATTATCCTATAATAAAAACAATAATACAGTTTCAGCCCTAGTTTATAAATACTATTTAAAAAATGTAAAAAAAAAATTTAATTAAACTCGGTGGGTTTGACATGGTGAGACATGGTGAAAAATATATTTTTTTTTAGCATGTGCATGAAGAGATATTTAACTTTTTTGCCTATTTTATTGTTTAAATGACCATTTTAAAATGTTTACTATTACTATTATCTAAGCTTCAAAACTATCCTATTTTATGTAAAGAGCTTTGAATTAAAACACCAGTGCTGCCACATTGTTTTTACTTTTATGTGGGAGGTACTTCTTGGCGTTAGCCAGTTCTGGGTGGGACCTAATAAAAAAAATAATCTATCATGATTTAATTGATGATTGATTTACAGATTATTCTGGTGATTAATACTATATATATGTACAATAATTTATTCTGCCAATTTAATATGGATTCTTTTATTTACATTTAAATACCTATTTTTAAATTTAGGAAAATCTGATAGGCCACAGTGTAGTGTACTGTTTCATATTTGCACTGGTGATATAAATTATTATTATTTTTTAAACAAAAGATAACTAAGTAAAATAATATTTTTTTCCAGTGATAAATTTAGTAAGCAATTACTATAAGAAGCCCAGACAAGTATAGTATAAGTCTTTTACGAATACATTTTTAAATAATAATTAAAAATAATTGCAAAATCTGCGGGAACTGTGAGAATATTTAATCTGCATAGGATGGATTATCACAGGACACCTTTAGAAACCTTTACAACCCTTTAAGACCGCCGGCATATTGCGTTAGTAAACATGCCGGTCTGACTGACCCCATAAAATATTGACCATAAAAGTCTAAACATTTAATACTCATTGGATACCCATCCTACACTTCCTTTTGAGTGCAACAGATTTTTTTTAAAGATGAGTGTAGTTGGAGGATTTTACAAAAAAATCTTTTTTTAGGGACTTACTAATTCGTGTATCCGTCCAGTTGACAACTTGATAAACCCCACAGGAATATGACTAATCGTATTTACAGCAGTTGTGGAACACGCCTATACACGCCCTCTGTTCATCCACAAATAAGATAAGAGTTGGGAAACACACACACACACACACTCTGACTGATGTAGACATAGCACCACTGCATCAGCACAGCCTGGTCTTTTGTCTGATGTGGTTTAGAATATAAAGGATTGTGGGAGATACTGCAGTATCCTGGGAATTGTATCTAGTTTTACAGATAGACCACACAGTTTCCCTGGATGCCTTTATTCATTTAAAGAATTTAAATTTCATTTAAGCTTACAGAAGAAATAACATCAGACAGGTAAAGCGCTTATGCTGAGCTGTTTCTGGAATAGCACCACCAAACATCAAAGAGCATCAGTATCTTCAAAATCTTGGGCTTTGTCTTTTGCAGGGGTGGCAACATGGCCGACACATCTTATGGTACAATAGGAAGGAATTCAGACAGATAGCGATTGCCTGTGCTACAACATCCTGTTCTTTTTTTAGAATAGAATATACACTGACATGCCACGTGTCCCATAATTTTTGTCATGCCTCATGGAGGCTAAAGAACACTACACTCACCTGTGGGGTATGTTTGGGGGTCTCCTGCATTAAAATTGGTGCTGCTTATCTGGTTGCATGGAATTTTTTCTTTAGCCAGACATCAACAGTCATGATATTTTCTTGTTTTTAATTTTTTTTTATTCAGTGTTTTGTCATCGCCAAGTGTATCGTTATCACGATAAATACAATAAAATATCGTAATATAATTTTAGGACCATAACGCCCACCCCTAGTTCCATCTGGCACCCATCATCAGACCTCATTCCAACTCCAGTAATTCACATTACTTTGCCATGAGCATGCTTAGTCATTAACAAGAGAACACCTCACAGTGTACTAATGTGCCATCAATTTACATTCTGCTGTTCCATGACTTTAAAACAGGGTTTATGGAGATTTATGGAGAGTTTCAGAATTCCAAATGGTTAAGTCACCTAAAATAAAGTAATGCAAGGATTTTAATACCGTAAAATCAGTGAGTGGGTTTTTTTTTTTTAAGGAAAAAAAGTGAAGGAATGCTTGTGTTTGCAGGAGGTGGGCGATGGATTGAGACTTGTTTTTAGGTAAAGAGAAGATGGGCTTTGATCTGTGAAATCCCATATCTATGGCTTTGTTGGTGAAAGAAGCTCTGAAGCTGTGAGACTCAATCAGAGGACCTGCATGGGAATCCCCTCACAAAAAAAACGATAGTACACACACACACACGCACACACGTTCATATGTGAACATGCAAAGGTGAATGCAGGGGCATGAACACAGACAGTTATGCACATTCATAGAACCACATGACATCTCAGTTTTCCATTCATTTTATTCATCTACACCTACATGCTACATTATCCGATCAAGCAGGATTGTAGTCCTTGTATCTTTACATACTTTTCATATTATTGTAGCATTTTATAGCATGTGTCTTATTTAAATACAGCTCTGGAAAAAAACTCTTTTTTTTTTAACAAATTGAAAACCTCTGGAATATAATCAAGAGGAAGCTGGATGATCACAAACCATCAAACCACCAAACTGAACTGCTTGAATTTTTACACCAGGAGTGAAGCAGCATAAAGTTATCCAAAAGCAGTGAGACTGGTAAGACTGGTGGAGGAGAGCGTGATGCCAAGATGCATGAAAAAAACAGTGATAAAAACCACCAGGATTATTCCACCAAATATTGATTTCTGAACTTAAACTTTTTTTTATAAAATATGAACTCAAAAAAATCTGACAGCACCTTATACACCACCACCATGCTAATCACTGCAGTGCAGGAAATAACCACCCACCACCCAAAGAATAATAATATTATTATTATTATTATTATTATTAAGTATGGCTGTTCTGTGGTGGTTTTCTATCCTGTGGGGTCCTGAGTATTAAAGAACAGGGTGAAAATAAGCAGGATAATAATACAATGTGCAAAGAAACAGGTACAGGACTACAATCTGGAATGACAGAACTACAGTGCCATATATGCTTTCCTAAGCATATGTTGATATGCTGCTTTATAGGTGTATAAATACATTTACAATTACCAGTCCTTTACCAAAGAAACACTCTTAAGAACGCACTTAAGCATAAAACCTACACAATACCTACAGAGAATACCACAGACACAGTGACACAGCAGACACACGGTACAGTGGAGTAATGCTTTATGTAAGCAGCCGAATACCTCAACCATGATATCAGATACTGGTGGCTTTGAGGCCTTGTGAGTGCCTCCATGTGAGTGGGTTTGTTTTCCTCATTCAGTTTTGCACCCAGATCTCTCCTGTTCTCACTGCTTATTCATTATTTACCTCCCTGCGTACGCCGAACGCATCCTGTTTGCAGGGCCTCCGCTCATTGTAGTGCAGCTATTTACCGATGCAGGTACAGCCTTATCACCCGGGCCTTCCCTTTCTGATTGTACAAAAGTTTCCGAGTCGCTCAGCGAGTGTGTTGTGACGTGAGCATCTCCGTCGCTGCGCTTTTCTTTGGCTCCTTTGTTTGGCCTTTCGCTTTTTGTTGTTCTCCTTTCTGGAGGGGGTGGAGAGGCCGGAACAGGATGAACAAAGTGTAGATAAAAAAAGACGCATTAAGATTAACTACTGAAACAAAGAGCAATTGTTGTCATATTCTGAAAGGGGCAGGAGGGTCAAAGAGTGGGGTGGGCCTATGATGCATCTGTGTGTGTCTGTTTATCAGCGTCTCTGGGATACAGAAATGCTGTGAGGTGTAGTCTAAACTTACAGGGTTTACTGTCCACAGAGTTCAAAATTATTATTTATTCAAAATTGTATTTGATATGTTACTTTTGCGGCCTTAAATAATAATAATAATGTGTGACAGTTTATTAGAGCATTTTTCTTCTTCAAAACTGACAGTTTTGGTCACCAGTGAAGTAGGTGACTGACTAGAGGGAAATTATTTCAGTAAAAATCAGATCTTAATAATCCTAAAGAAACAGTTTAGAATATATTTTCTCAGGCATTCTAAGACGTTTGTCAGAAAGACAAGTCCTATAAAACCTCCCGTATCTGCAGCAGTGTTGTTAAGATAAAGTTTTGTTATTGTTTTTGCCATTTTAAAAGATAAAATCAGATGTTACATGAGCAGTAGTAAAACAGGAAAACATAAACAGCATTTAAGTATTGTTTGGTGACATGAACTTTAAAATAAATCAAATTAAAATAATGATATGGTAAATATTTTACTTGGACTAAGTATTTATATAATAAGTTGGTTAATTGTTTGTGTACTGTTATAAGAAAGATACTCTCTGTCAGAATGGGAAGTCTGGTACCTTGTTAATGTTGCTTTTTATATTTTTACAGTTGTATTGCTTGTTTAGGCATTCCATCAAACTACCTTCCACTACTAGATCAGGAGTGTTCCTCGCTATTTATAATAAACTCCTGAAGACTGAGCTCTTCAAAGATCACTTACTCTCCTAACACCTCTAACTAACTAACTACTACTAACCTCTTTTCCTCCTCTATCCCACTATTTCACTTTATCCTCCGTTAGGTCCTGTCTTAAATTATATTTTACCTTAAAATTCTATGTCCTCTATTACTAAATATATATTATTATTATTATTGAAAGTTGCTTTGGACAAAAGCCAAGTCTGATAAATGTAATATAACATAATGTAACATCATTAATAACGGTTCCTAATGTAAATGTATGGAATTAGTCAGATTTAAAAGTTTAGCAGTGTGTTTTGTGTTTTTTTAGTGATTTAATAAATGAATCAATAAATAAAATGTATATATTTTCTGAAAAAGATCAAAAGGCAGACCTATTGAGAACATAGCAGGGGCTTATGCCTTATGACCTGATGCTGTCCCTGGATGCAGAGGGCGATGATGTCATTGTGTGGAAGTGCTTTGAAGAATATGAGGGTACCGGGACATTCAGGCAGGACAATTATGGCATTATGAACCCACTGTACACGAGTCAGTGATTTATATCTCTGTATCTCTGAGATGCAAAGTTGGGACAGTGACTGATCAAAGCCAAAGTGTCCCACAACGCCACCTTTAGCACCTGATTACAACACGTAACTGGTGAAACACTTCCGTCATAAACCAACTGGAACGTGAGCCAGGAATTATGTCATTCTCTCTCTGTTGTTGCAACGTTCAGCAGTTTAAAATGGATTAATAAACATTCTGAGCACGTCTGTGCATATTTAGTGCAGGGATGTGTACAGTACAGGCCAAAAGTTTGGGGACACCTTCTCTTTTTCAATGCGTTTTCTTTATTTTCATGACTATTTAGATTGTAGATTCTCACTGAAGCATCAAAACTATGAATGAACACATGTGGAGTTTTATGTACTTAACAAAAAAAGGTGAAATAACTGAAAACATGTTTTATATTCTAGTTTCTTCAAAATAAAAGCCCCCCTTTGCTCTGATTACTGCTTTGCACACTCTTGGCATCATTCTCTCAATGAGCTTCAAGAGGTGGCCACCTGAAATGAAAAGTTTTCCAACAGTCTTGAAGGAAGGAGTTCCCAGAGGTGTTTATTAGCACTTGTTGCTCCTTTGTCTTCTTCACTCTGTGCTCCAGCTCATCCCAAACCATCTGGATTGGGTTCAGGTCCGGTGACTGTGGAGGTTCAGCTCATTTTTTGTTAAGTACATAAAACTCCACATGTGTTCATTCATAGCTTTGATGCTTCAGTGAGAATCTACAATGTAAATAGTCATGAAAATAAAGAAAACGCATTGAAAAAGAGAAGGTGTGTCCAAACTTTTGACCTGTACTGTATATTTTCGTTTTTAGTCAAAGTAGGAAAACATACTTTTCTATAAGCCGTACCAAACTGAAAACTTTTTTTCATTTCATTTAAAATCCATCAATATTTGGTGGAATAACCCTGATTATCTTGGCACGCGTTCCACCAGTCTTTTATTGGAACATTGCCAGAGCAGAAGAAAGCAAGTTTTCCTTCTGGATAACCTTTTATATGACTTAAGGATTTAATGCATCCTTCTCAAAGACGAATCGTCACTGATCTTCCACCAAATTTCACTCTGGCTGCAGGATATTGTGGCTTTTATGCTTCTTCAGGTCTCTGTCTAGATGCCCAGTGTTGGATAAAGCTGAAGAATTGGATTAGAGAAGATATTACTCAAGTCATTTTACAAAGACTTTTACAATTGAACTCGCTCTAATCCAGTGAAATGCACTTTTAAAGTTTAATCTGTTAGCTGCTTTAAAATATTCATGTAATAGGAATTTTTAAAACTTAAATTTTACACAATATATTGTGTAGTATCAACTGTCTGCTGCTTACCTCAGTCTTCAGGTGCATCTTGTAAGGAGGGTTACTGTAACTGAGATTACACTGCCATCTGCTGGAGACCATGCAGTGATGAATGATATATTTTTTCATATAGTGAGATGATGTGCAATTACTGTCTGAAGCCATAAAATCATAGAATTATTTATATCATTGTCATATTGCATAGTTTGTGCTGTTTTAGTAAGTGGTTTTAATGTTGTGTCTGAGTGGTATTATTAAAAAGTCTTAAAGTACATATATATGAATAGTGCTGAAATACAGCAGCAAGTTTAAAACATGGCCTATACTATCATATCACCCACAAACCTCTACAATGATCTGTAATGAACTTCCAATCATGTCTGTGTATAACCTGTATTTTTATATTTAATGTGCTATTTATTCATAACATGGCCAAAAATATTGGAACACCAGCTCATTCGTTGTTTCTTTAAAAGATTTTAACCTCCTTTAGTGCAATATCTGCCTTTACTGCCCTGGGAAGACTTTGCAATACGTTATTTATTGTTGCATGGCGTTAAATTAAAGAGCTATTTTAACTGAAACCTAGGTGCTCTAAACTTTCTACGATACCCCAGTTTGACTTAGTAAAGTTACTGCTTTATTGCTTCATACTCCACATAGTGGTGACAGTCAGATGGATAGGGTAAATCTGCAGTGAAGTATATTGTGCCCTTATTCTGTGGAAACTAAAACTAATAAATCCACAATCCCTAGTATTTGATATTTTTTTTATTGGCACAGATTGTTCCTCTTCATATTAATCAGTAATGGCTTGAATGACAGTATTTGTGTTGTTGCTGACCATGTGTATCCCTTTATATCACATATAAAGGGTGTGTGTATATATATATATATATATATATATATATATATATATACACACACCCTTTATAAACAAATATTATACAGGGGAAATTTAACTGAACTACCAGCGTGGCTCCTTCAGTAAGGTGGTCTCCTAACAGGCTTTGCACTTCCTGTTAGGAGATTTTCATCGCTTGATTTATGTTTACTTGTCTCTTTGGATAGTAGTGTCACTGCAAATTATTTTAACATTTATTGTAAGAGGAAATGTTTTGTTACCTAGTGAGCTCTATATACCTGTACAATGGCCTTAAAATCAGATTCCATGAATATGTATACTGATCACAGTTTTGTTTGTTGCTGTATTTTATTGATTTAATTTTTTGGCATATTAACCCCATTGTATTGTGTTAAATGTCTTGATGGACAATCCAGCTCTTTATCTGATTCTTAATCAGATTTTACTCTAATCTTAAATGCTGTTTACAACTTTAAGAACTTTAAGGATTTGAAATCTGTAGTACATGTATGAGTTTATGTAGCCCTTTGTTTGATTTAACGTTGATTTAATGTTAAAGCCAAGCTAGACGTGTGCATTCACTTTGCCATAATGCCTCTATTCTCTATTCAGATGTAAGGGAGAAAGTGGGCAAGTGCATGTATAATACAACGTTTTATTAGGCTAATGATTACTATAAAAATATATTTAATGAATTGAGTAGTGATGATCCTAATCCGGATTTGAGTCTTTGTTTTAACCGTAAATTAAGTGCCTCATTTGGCATCTTCAAGATGCTGTATTTTTATATAAACACAAATATTGTGCGGTTGTGTTAATAGTCTTTTTTCTGCTTTCAGTGACATGTATTCAACATTGGTTTAAAGGGTCCTGAAGCAATGCATGAGGTCAGTACTGCCATCTAGCAGTTGAAGGGTCCTGTGTCCTCACGCAGTTCTTCAGCAAATCACAAAATATGGATATGATCTGACCTGATTATTGGCCAGTCGCTAATCCCATATTTTGGCTGTTACAAGTATATAGTCTATCTATATACAATATATAGTCAATAACTCCTGCTGTTACAGGTTAACATGTGCACCTCTCTCTCCCAGTTTAATATCCTGCTGTCCTGCATCAATACACACTGGAATTCTGCACTTACTGTGTTGTTGTTTCCTTTGGAACATGTCATGCATTCTCAGTGACTGGAGGCCAAAACCGTTGCATATTTCTTTTATTATCACAGATCATCCAACAACATTTCCCATCCAGTACCTCAGAGCTGGTGACGCAACACACAAATGACAAAAATAACGTCTTACAAAAAAGGGGGATATAAAAAATAATGCCAGACACGCACAACATACGCAACAAGTCCAGATAACTTAGTTCAACTCTGATATACATAAAAACAAAAATAATAATCCATCAGCTGGTACATTTATCTAGAACATCCATTTTCACTCGGCTCAGTTTGGTAGGTCAGCTCTTATTTTTTTCCCCTTTTTTTTCAAAAATATTTTTCTTAACTTTTTTATATAAAAAAACGTAAAGGAAAATAAAGATTCATGTTATTTTTTCTTTCTCTCTCTCTCTCATAGATGGCAGTGTCACGACATCAACTGGAGAAAACTTTGAGTGGAAAGGTTAGTTTCCTTTTCTTTCTTTTCTTTTTCTAAATAATGTAGAATGAGTTTTGTGAGTTGGGCTAAACTTTGAACACAAAGCCGGACGGCTCTGGTTTTATTATATTTTCTCTGTAAGCACACGACACGCCTTCCTTCACAGTTCAAGTGTGATTCAGAAGTGATTCAGTGAGGTTCATCTCTGGCCTCAAATCAGTCAATACTGTCAGTTACAGTGCTTGGTCAGCCTTCTAGACCTTTCACTGCTCCAGGAAAAAAAAGAGTCCGATTCCTGTCGTCCTTTTTTTTAAATTTTTTAAAGTTACTCCTCCGTTGTTTCCTTGAGAGTCCGCTTTATGATTCCAAAGGGAAGACGACTCAGGCCAGTAATTGAGAATAGTCACTTCTTAATGTCTCTTTTTT
Source organism: Astyanax mexicanus (assembly GCF_023375975.1). Lineage (NCBI taxonomy): Eukaryota > Metazoa > Chordata > Actinopteri > Characiformes > Acestrorhamphidae > Astyanax > Astyanax mexicanus. The sequence continues at coordinate 404,647 of NC_064414.1, read as the reverse complement.
TTCTGCAGGTTAAGAAGTGTTTTTAAAAGTCATCTTTTTATTTTTTGCAAATATCAAATGTATATTTTACCCAACACAGTTGAAGTCAGAAATCCCTGGAACCCATTCCAATAACAAAATAAAAAAACTAGAGTTTGTGTTCGGCCTTCCGCTGGTTTGAGAGGGCTTTTTAATTCTTCTGTTGTTTTTTTCTCTCTTCTCAAAAGTGTGTGTGGTGAGGGGGGTCAAACATCAGCTCCTGTCGTCCGTGGCAAATAAGTGTTCACTCATCGCTGCAGCTGCATCGCCGTCCTCATCGTCTTCACTGGAAAAAAGGAAATCCGAGCTCCGTGAATCCGTGAAAATGTATGTAAGTTGCATACACACACACACATACATACATATAGTTCTGATTTGAGGCGTCCAAATGGCTTTCATTTCTGTCCATCGTTCCTCACGTGTCTCAGGTCCCCCTGCTCCCCCCCCCCACACACACACACACACAGTTGGCCCACTCCAGACCCCATTAACTCCATCGACTCCCATACACTCCCATTGACTTCTGCCCTCCTCCGCCTTCAGTTCTGACTCGTGATGGGTGTAGCTATTTATTTATAAAGGGCTTCGTAAATTCATCTGTAAGATTTTTTTATTTTTTTTATGTAACGTAATGTAATGACCACAAACGGAACTACAGCACAGTTTCCCAATTAATGTAAGTTAATGCCATAATTAATTTCATATCTATTGCATCAAAATATGTTTTTTAAATATTTTTATGGTGACTTTTTTATTGTGACAATTCTTGCTTCTAAACTGACCCACTTGTAAAAATGCAAAAGAACAATGTTTTAAAATCACTTATTTTTACGTGACTCATTTACTCTGCATTATTATGCTTATTAATACTTTATATAGATCAGTGTAAAAAAAAAAGTCACAAAATGGCAATTTATTGCATAGTATTGCAATTATTTCTAATAGTTATCATGATACTCATGCTTTCTGTGTGGCATATGCTTTTATTTGTGATATTAAAGTCTGATCTATATCTGATAGGAGTCAAAAAGAACAGCCAGATTTCTGAAATTTGTGTGACTTTTGCACTATTCCAATTTGACATTTATTTTCATAAATGTGTGCAAAGGTTGTTATTTTATTTAATTTTTTTAGATATTTCTATTTAGTAAAATAGCTGAAATGTTCATTTCATATTCATTATTTTAATGCTATTTTGATCATTTACATTTGGAAAAGTGGGTCATGTGATTCATTGCGCATGTTCATCAGTTTAGAAGCATGAACTTTTCAGATATGGGCCACTTTTACTTTTTTTGTGAACAAAGCTGAAGTTCAGTCACTATGGAGACGTTTTGTAAAGACAAGCAATTTTGTAAATTGTTCGAGTTGTAAAAATACAAAGATAAATCCTTTATTACTTTAACTTATCAGTCAGTTCCCAATCTGCTTTTAATGTGAACTGTACAAAATAAACAAATAGCAAAACTGGCTATACTTTATATTTTGTATTTGTAAGTAAGAAAGATATTTTCTTGTCAGGATTCTATTATTAAAGTGGATATTTAAAGTTATTTAAAATTAATGGTAAAAACACCCACCCCTTCTACCGGCAGAGGGATAATATCAGATATAGTGCAGGATGGGGTCAGGAGGGGGCTAGTCTGGTGTAGCCCTTCTCATACCAGCGAGGCCTCGGCTAGTCATAACTCCGTTATCTCCAGTGGGCTTTCCGATAGCGTGCTCTTGTTGCGGTGCATGGGTGTGGACTTGGCCGACTCTGTGCGTGCGTTGCGCTCGGCGTACAGTCCGCCGTCAGCATGCAGTGCCTCCAGAGAACGGGCCAGGGCCCGCTGGTCATCCTCTGGCAGGCTGTTGAGGTCTGAGGTCAGCAGGGTGCCTGTGCTGCCGTGCACCACGTGAACACCGTCTGGACCGCGCAGCTCCACAGGGTGCTTGTGCTTAAAGCGAAGCGTTCCTCTTCCTCCCACACCGAGCCGCTCGTCATCATCCTCGTCCAGGTCGCTCTGGACCAGCTGTGAGTTCGGAGGAAATAGAGAACAGAGAGAATAGATGGATGATTGATAACAGGAAGATGCAAATCCTCAGACCAGGCTGGACAGGATAAACCTCAGCTTAGACAGTAAACTGAACTGCTCCTTCAAAATAAAAATCTTACCTAGGTCAGACTTGGCTACATTCCCTACCATGTTAGTTAGTTAGTCAGTTAGGAACTAGTTACAGCACACTGACGTGTTTTATACACTGTAAAGGAATGGTTAGTCAGTTTTCAAAATTTCCCACTAATACCTGATAAACCAGAGATCACAGCCTAAGCACTTGGGTTAAAAAAAGCACAGTATGATCTGTTTTAACAGTTTTTTTATATATATAGTTCTATATAAAAATACAAAAACAAATCATGCATTGCTTTATCTTATCAGTCAATTTTACTTTTAATGTAAATTGTACAAAAAATAAATAATATAACTGGCTATACTTTATATTTCAAATTTGTAATCCAGTAAGATATTTTCTTGTCAGTATTATGTTATTAAAGTGGATCATTAAATAATAGCTAATACAGCTAAAGCCCCTGATTAAACCAGATCACAGCCTAAACACTTGGGTTTAAAACAAACAACAAAAAACAACAGTAGGATCTGTTTTAACGCTTTTTTTCTATATTATGACCATATTATCTTTGTGTAATTTTAAACATATTTACACTAAAACAAAAGCAATGGTTGCTGTTCAGACATTTAAAAGAAATACGTGGAGTTAACAGCCACAGATCTGTGAAGCAGAAAGGAAGGTTAAGCAAAAGTGATCACACAAGAAATCCAGGAGTGTGAAATCTGTAGTAAAGGGGAGTGAAATCGCAGGGTGTTACAGGTGTTTGCAGAAGGTGCAGAAGATACCGGACTGATTTTCCAGACACACTGTGAGCAAAAAGTGAGAAAGGAAGGGAAGCGATAGGTTTATGTCTGGGAAATCATTCCTGAAAGTATAGTGAAAAAAGGAAATGTCAGAAACAGAGTGAAGGTCTTCTATAGTTCAGGCCGGTGGAAGGGGATAATCACTAGCCAGCAGTGAGGAAGAGGAGCTAAAGCAGGGTCCAGCCACGCCTCCCACCTCTGTGATCGATGACTGGTCCTGACTGGTTGACTTGGTCACCATGCGGGCGGCGAAGAGCTTTTTGAGCCTCAGATAATCGTCCAGTACCACCTTTAGCAGTGAACCCTGAGCAGACAGCAGGATTGGTCATTTGATGGAGTGGTGGTCTTATTAAAGTCTTATTCTCGGTAATATAAAGGAATAACAGAAACTGTGGCCACTGGGACAAATAAAAAAATTACAAACTTTGTATCTCAAATCTCTGGAGAAACGTTAAATTAGAGCAGAAATGAAGACTTAAATGATCATATAACAATAAAAAAAAAACACTGAGTATGTACAGTTTATAGACAGCAATAAATATGTTGTCTTTTTTGTATTTTTGTCTAATGATAAAGAAAGTAGCTGGAATAGTAGAACAAAATCTTAATAAATAAAATAAAATAACTAGATCTGCTGTTCCTTTGTTTTGTAAGTAATTTTAAATTAATCTGTATTGAAGACCAATTTATTAAGCTTCCTAGGGACATGTCAAAAGTCATGGGACAAGAGACTAATATAGGAACTCTTGACTTTTGTCATGTCAAATCACATTTGGTATGTTAGTCTAAGATGTAGAAATAAAAAAATGTGATTTGGGAAAATCTGGCTGAATTTATTTGAATTAACTTGGAGAGAGAGTTCAACAAATTACCTGAGGTGTTTGTCAATCATTTAAAATTGAGCATGGCTGTGTACAGTGTGTAAAATTAAAATCTAAATGAGTCTAGTTTCATCATATTATCTGACATAAACCACAAGTAATGACCAAGTGCAACACTTGGATTCGAAAACAGTGCCTATAAATGTAGCTGTATTAGAGCAGGTATAGTTTAAAACATGCTATAAATTTCTAATCAGAACCTGTATTGTCTGCTACAAGGACTCACCTTAATGGGTCCTTCTCGCATAATCTGACCCAGTTTAGCGATGTTGTCGTACTCCTGAATAGCAGCTCTGAGGTAGCGGTCATCCTCCGGCTTATTAGCGTGAGGCTCACGCCCAAACGTGCCCTGGAGATTACAACATAATCAGTACGTTTATTATTTGTGGGTTTTCTTTGGAAAGCTTTAGCACACATAGCTGATATTTATCAAAACTATAGAACTGAATCCAGTAAGATAAAGGTAATGGTCTGTGTTTGATCTGATTTCAACAGGAGTGGGATGAGCGTGTGAGCACTGAGTGTGTTTAAGTGTGTGAGACTGACGTGAGTGCGAGCAGGGCTGTTCCACAAATCAGTGATGTCACTCAGGTTCTCAGGTAAGTCGTCTTCATGTTCGGCCTGGGCGGCCAGCTCCAGGTTTCTGCAGAACGGATCCAACCACACAGGATTGGCTCTAAAACACAAAGACAAATTCCACTTCATTAAAATTACTATTAGCGATGTCTCAGTCCATTTTTTTTAATTTCACTATCTACAACACTTACACACACACCTCTTCCAGATGCCTTTAAACCCAGCAAAGTTAGCGCCACTTTTAGATATCATTAATATAAAGCTATTGTTTTGCACAGTAAAGTGCGTATTTTGTGGTATTTGTGAAGTTAACTTTACATTTCAGTGCTTGACATATGTTGGCCAAAGTAATCCCTCGTCTATGTGGTCTTATAAGCAATTGTTCAATAAATTTAAAGATCTCCTGCTGAAATCCACTTTTTTGTTCTTGTTGTTTGTGAAATACAGCAGATCTCTCTGAGTTGTTTATGATGCTGCACATATTAAATCTGTTCCTCAACCTCTTCCTCATTGTCTGCAGCAGCTACTAAAAGAAAATGTTCAGAAAAAAAGAAAAGCACCGTGTAGTATTCATGGCCACGCCCACCCTGGCTTGGGACCGCCCACAGGTAAATCTGAAGACGGTCAGCAGCAGAGCGACACTGTCTCATCAGCTATAGAGCATAAAGCTCTGTTTACACCAGTTAGTTAGCATTAGCTATCTCTATCTCTGGCCTGCACACTAGTGGAGCTAATGCTCTAGTGATCTAAGATGCATAAAAGTATGTACGCTACTGATTACAAAATTTGAAACTAGCACACTAATTTTCATACTAAATGTGTGAAACAAGTGTAAACACTTGTTAACGAATATAAATTTGTGCAATAAGCATGCTAAACAGTATTATTCATCCTCACTCACAAGTTAACACCTCAATACTTACACAGATGTGGACATCCTGAAGTAACACTTCATGAAAAATTGTAAGATAGATAAATATATTACTTCATAAATACTCCTCGTTCTTTAGACAGTTTGTTTATTTAGGTAATTAAAGTATAAGTGAAGTATAACTGCTGGTATATTGTTTGCTTGAGTCACTTCAGTTATGCCAGTGTTTCATAGCTGGGAAAATCCAAGCGGCTTAGTTCCTGTTCAGACAGCTCTACATCTCCTTCGCTATTTACGCAGGATTACGCAGAAGATTTGACTACCATATTTATAGCTTATCCAAGCTTTTTTCAGAAGATAAGATTCCTGGTGCTCTGTTTCCTACAGAAATCTATTTTTAGATAATAGCTGCTAATTTGAAAATGCCCTCAGAAAGAAAGGCATTTTTGTACTGCTGTGTTTTCCTACACAAACGGTTGATTTATCTGTTTGTTTATGAGAAAAGCTTCAGCTCAGCTTATCTCTTCTATCATCTTGTCTCACTTGGCTCACCCTTCAAACGAATACTTGTTGGTGTTGGGCATGTCCAGGATGTCCATCAGTCCCTGGTTGCCTGGACAGCGTGCAGAGAGAGAACAAACAGGGCCTGTTAAACTCGTGGTGCACACCAGCAAACAAACACAAAGCCGTGCTTGTGCGACTTCCTGATGGCACATTTTAACTTCCTTTACTGTGTTGTTCCCAGCAACTCACCTGTGGAGCCAGCGACGATGGCCTTCAGCTTCCTCTTGTGTCTGTTTAAAAGCACAAGCGCACATAATTAGCTGCTACGTAGTGGAATATATAGCATGACAGTGTGTGTGTGGTTTTACTACACTGAGAAGCTGTATGTCTGTACCCCTCCGGTGAAGACAGGGTTGTGGTTTGAGGGCAGGTTGTAAGAAGTCTGTGACGTTTATTTAAAGAACAGATTTTGTGTGACTTCCGACTCGCTTCTAGTGTTTGTTTGCGATGTTAACTTTGTTGTAGTGGTGTTCCACGAGAAAAGATTTCTACACATCCAGCGTTCACAGAAATAGTGCAGGTGAATGAGATGTTTCACTGAAACGCTTCTTTAAGAAGAACAGCTAATTTGAAACTGAGTGAGTCTCAAAATCTACTTACACTGTTCGATAATACCAGTTCATGAAAATGAAGAGCATGGCTGCCAGGAACAGCAATACAGCCAAGATTATTATAGCCATCTACACAAAAAGAGAAAGAGAGAGAGAGATAGGGTAATGAACAAATATGTATAGACTCTAGATGGGTAATATGTCCCTAAAATAATAGTGCAATAATTCGGGATATTTTTGCAATATCAATATTATTGCCAATTTAACTGAGAAACACTGAGAAATAATTACTAATTTCAAGTACACACTGTTGCAACAAAATAATTATTTTTAATTAAATTTTAAGTTAAATATGGGACACAGGACACACTTACCTGCAGGGTAGTGAGATCATCAGGTGCTCGTCCACTCACTGCAGGCTGGACATCCAGGACGTTATAGTTCCTGAACAGATTTCTCAGCTGTTCCTTATTCTCATCAATCATCTGAATCACCCTGCCAAATTGTAAATAAGACAATAGCTTATTATATATGCTTTTTATTTTTTTTTGGAAATTATACACTGCTTATATAAAATCTGGGGTCACCGCAGTATTAGTGTTTAGTTATTAGATATTATCTTCTGTTTTTGTTTTAGTGACTTAGTTTGACATGATCTACAGTGGGTTGGAGAATGAGACTGAAACACCTGATTTTTATTGTCCAAACCCTGTATTTGTTCGTTTGTATTAATCACTTTTATTTTTGTTTAATCTGTACAGATTAGTGATTAGCCTTAAAGCACCCAAATGCCTTATAAGCAGTGTAATAATACAAAAAGTGAATGAGTGATCTGCACCTCTCCACATCCAGGATGCGGTTGGTTTGCTTGTTGACCACGTGAATCAGAACATCAGTTTGTGCAAAGTTTACTCTACCCTTTTTATCCACATGGAACTAAGAGGAGACAAATAAAATAATGTTTAAAACATTACGGATAATTATACGAAAATGCAAACATACCAGCTTGATGATATGCAATAAAAACCTTACACACACACCTACCTGTACATCGTCCATGTTGACAATGGCTCCGGTGATGTTTGAGAGCAGGTTGATTAGCTCCTCCTGAAAGAGCCAGACTCGCTCCGGTATCTCATTTATGATGAGCTTCACCCTCTGATCGTCCCGCAGGATGTAGATTCCCACTATCGCCACGTCGCTGTGTCCCGCCAGGTCCCTCGCCAGCACCTCCACCACAAAATAGCCCGGGTCATAAGCCGTGAACAGGTCAAACGTTCGGATTATACCATCCGTTTCACCTAAGAAGTAGAATAAATAGATGATAAAATTTTTAACTAATAAAATATTTAATATATAAAACAAATGTTATTCAATTTACTAATTTAATCTATATCTGAAATCAGCTTCTGCATGAATAATGGCTATATTAACAGTCTAGAAATTAAGGATTTAATAAATTAAACCACATATTACATATAAAAGAGAATGTTTTAAATAGCACATAGATACAGACACATGATTTTCATAACTATAAATTACATTACATTACATTTGGCAGACGCTTTTGTCCAAAGCGACTTACAATAGTCAAGTACAATGTAAAATAAGTTTAAAGGTAAAAACAACTTTGTATAGGGATAAAAGGAGGTCAAGGGGAATAATAGGATAGAGGAGTGAAGGAGGGGAAGAAGGAAATGAACTCTATGTATAAATAACAGACGTTAATCCGTAAATAAAGATGCATACCAATTATATAAACATTGCCGATGTCCTCCGAGTCGTTGGATAGTAGTTTTATGTAGAGGATGGACAGAATGTGATACAGAATCAGACTGTTGTTTCCGATATCGTTGTCGACGGCCTGAACCTGGATCAGTTCAGAGCCCACTTTAGCATCTGCAGCCACGCCTACAGAGAGAGTGAGCAAATGCAACATTGTATGTTAATGTTAAAAAAACATTAAATAATATTGTTAATCAGTTAATCAGTTATTTATTATAATATACATGTATATAATTGTCAGGGGTTTATGCCAAAATGTAAAAAATCATGGAGTTATGTTGTAAGTGAGGTTAAACACTGGCCAGCATGCTGATGGTAAGACGATGTGAATTATGGGAGTTGGAGTCTGATAGTGGGTGCTGATGGGTCTCTGCTTGGAAAACAGCTCAGCCAATGAGATCTCAGAACCGAGATCATCAGCCATATTTAAAATTATGAGACTTTTTGAAAAGATTCAGATGTGGGTTTATATATTAAAAAAAAGCCTAAAAATAAAATATCTAATTTATTAAATAAATAAAATTTGTGCTGTATCAATCCTGTAATGTGAATTTAGCCCCGCCCCCCTGTACCTGCAGTGTACTCCATCTTTGTGAATCTTGGGGGCTGGTCATTAATGTCCTCCAGGTAGATGCGGACCTCCTGCAGGGTTGGATCACGGCTGGGATCGAGCGCGCGGTTTGTTTTCGACCTCTGACCCCTCGGTGGAGACCAGTTGCGATTGCTGGAGGCTTTAACGATGATGGAATACATGGGAATTTCCTCACGGTCCAGATCCTTCTTCACTCTGAGCACTCCAGACACACTCAGAGCAAAGTTCCCATCAGTGTCTCCCCCTAGAGATCAGCAGCAGCATTAATACCAGTTCAGTGTGAACTTCATATTAGGAAGAACTGATTACTTCAGACAAGAGTTGAGGACACGAGAAAAAAAAAAAGGAACACAGAAAAAGTTCATATCGTCATTTTCAGCGTAATTCTACTGATGCAATAATGATGCCGTTTCATCAGTGTTAGTAAGACGTGTGGTGAAATATCCGTCCGATTAGCCTGTGAAATGCTGCAGAGTTTGACTGCCTTCGTTTTGTCCTTTTTAGACCAAACATTTCACCATAAGCAGTTATTCATTTGATCTTCCTTTGAAGTCACCTAATGTAACTTCCTTCAGACAGCTGTGAAGAAGCTTTTTTGTTTATACTATATATTGTTCAAGATTGATCATGGGAAAATGACATGTATTCATCACAACAGATCAAACATAGAGAAGTAGAGAAGTATTACTACTGCAGTTTAACCAAATCAAGGGGTTTACAAAGCTCTGCAACTCGTGTCCCATTTAACTAGAGACATTATCAGTAAGGAGGCCAGTCACTGGATAAAATATGAAATATGGGAGATCTCCTAACACATATTATGGCGTTCGTTTATGGAGAAAGAGCTGACCTTAAAGCTCACCTTCTGCGAAAATCCGATTTTTCTTGTTTTTTGTGGAATACAGTAGGTCTCTCCGAGTTGAATGTGTACACCTGCACATTAAACTGTTTTGCAGCCCCCATTGTCTGCAGGAGCTAAGCAAAGAAATCCCCCCTCCGAAAAACGGGTGAATTTTGAATTATCTTTCTGCCTACGTAGGCAGAAAATCACAGACCAGCCCACCTTGGCTCGAGAAACTCCCAGAGGCGGAGCTGAAGCGACGCAACATCACCGCTCATCAGTTAGGAGGTGGGAGGCAGTGAGCGGCAGAGTGGTGGAGGGGCGTCGCAGTGCTCCTAGCCAATCAGAGGAGAGATATTTGCATGCTGTTTGCATGTATGAATATTCATGAGCAAAGCTGGAATCCGGTCATTTTGGACACACCCCTAAAACAGTCCATTAAAAAAGAGCTATACAGAGACACCTGAGCACTTTTTTTTTTACAAAAACGGCTCACATGTCATTCATTCATACTAGAGACCACAACTAGACATTTTAAAATGAAAGAAAAAACGACGGAAGGTGACCTTTAAACAAAGGGGAGTGGAGGAGGGTCAGCGTGATAAAGTGGAAAGCTCCAGTTTAGAGCCAGTTAACAGTAAATTGTGTGATTGTATTATCACCAGACCAATCAATAAGCACACCCTAAATATAACTATTACTAATCATATTGTGTTTTGAGTTACTGTGTTGTTGGTCGCTTTAACAGACCCGCATTTCTTCAGACAGCTATTGACATTAGTAGTAGTTTTTGTTCTTGGCTCGGCCAGCACTCTAATCAAAATAATTTTTAGGCATAGACTGGACAAACATAACATTTAAAATATATTTTTTTCTTATTTTAATTATCACTGGTGAGAAATATAATGTTTTATCTTAAATTTGCAACAAGAAAATAAGATTTATTTATTTTTGGTAATGGCTCCCTAGCAGGACCAATGCATTTTCTGAAAATCACTGATGGGATTTTTAAGTCTGGTTAAAATGCTGTATTCCAACCTGCGATGAAGTAGTAGACAATAGCGTTGGAACCTTCATCTGCATCCACTGCCCCTGTAACGTTCCCCACCACAGTGCCAGGAGAGGAGTGCTCTGGAACATTCAGAGACTGGAATAGAATTCCACCTCTCTGAGAGAGAGAGACAGAGTGAGAGACAGAAAGAGAGAGAGAGAGACCGAGAGCATAATTTACAGTCACAAAATGCACCGGCAGTGTTGACCAGTTTCAGTATTTAATGAAGTGTCCAGGGTTAATGACATGAGTGAAGAACTGAATGAATGAAGGAACTGACCGGGGGTTTGAGGAAGACCGGCTCGTTGTCATCTAGATCAGACAGAGCTACCTGCAGAGGCTGGGTGGTCTCGTAAGGAACCGGCTGGCCTAGATCATACGCCACCACGATCAGCTACAGAGACATACACACAGTCACAGTGTTACAGTCAGTGTTATCGCTCATGATAAAATCTACCATCAGAGCCTAGACCTCTAAACTTTCTTTCCATCACCAGCATCTAATTTTAACAGTTTTTGTGCTAATATTACAGATTTTTTATGATTGTTATGCTCAGAAATATGCTTTAAACCCTTATTTTAGTATATTGTAAGATACAAAGTAATCGACAGCCTTGGCTAATACAGTTTGCATCCCAGCAACATTTTACAACATTAAAATGCACAATGTCCTACAATATATTATGTTCTATTGTCAGATAATGAACGATGGAACATGACTGGAATTTTGAGAAGTTGTCAGAAGGATATTGTTTGGATAAAACTGCAGCAGTGCTGTAGTGTATAAAATGTGTGTTTGCTGGAATTACATGGATTAGCTGAGTCATAGATGAGCTGTCTGGCAACTAGCTACTTAATACTATTACTAATCATGTGGTGTTTATTGTGTTGGTCATCATTTCTTCTTCAGACAGCTGACTATAATAGTTAGACATGCTAGTACAGTAGATTTTGTACTTGGTCTCGGACAGTGCTTTAAACAAAATCATCTTTATGTCTGGACCGAATCAACATAACATTTACTTCTTTTAACCATCACTAATGTGTGATAAAGTGAATTATTTGCAGATGTAAACAGGGTTAGCATGTTCAAGCACATTAGAGTCCATCAGGCTGTTTATTAACTGCTTTATTAGTGGCTAAGCTGCTTGAGGATACTCACGCTGTACAGCGGCTGCTTCTCTCGGTCCAGTTTGACGGCAGTGGTGATGACGCCAGTCAGAGCGTCGATGTGGAAGTTTTCCCAGTCTCTGTTTCCGGCTCCAGTCTGCAAGAAGCTGTAGCGCACCTCCCCGTTCACTCCTTCATCCTCATCCGTCGCAAACACCTCGTACACCACTAACCCAGGGGGCTGCTCCTGCAACCGCAACACCATCAGTCACATCACTACTACATCTCGAAGCTTTAGTCTTCCTCTCTGCTCCGAATAAATCACTAAATCAGTCAATATTAACTCTGAAACACAGGCCTCAGTTCAGTAGTGACCCATGATCTAATTTACCAGTTATTCATCTGTGTTTAGAAAATGTGAGATATGACCGGTTATAATTTTCTAAATCATGTAGTTTGTGCTTTGCAACAGTATAAAATATTATAAGTTTGGCGATAATTAACTTGTGTTCATTTGTTTAGGTTCAGTGCCCTCAATCTGGGAACCTGTGAGAGCTTCATGTCATTTTGCATATTTTTTTCCAGGCACAGGACCCTGTTTAACAATCCAGTGGTTCTGTATACAACTGTTGCCCTTTCTGAAGAAACCCTGAACCAGAGTGTGTGTACAGAGCAACAAAAAATGCGACATTAACAAAGGCCCTGTGTGTGTTCTCTCATGCCCACACCCCAATCAGTGACATTATACAAACATGGTAAACATGAGTGCTCCACTGCAAGCTGTGGCTCGTTCTGAAATGCGGAAGATTGCAAGAGTGTACTGAGATCGGACACGGTGTAACCAGACTGCTGCAGCGAACGACGGCTGCACAACTAAGAACAAGACGTTTATGGGGAAACTGCAGACGAGGTCCAGAGAATCAAATGTAATCTGTAACTCTGCAACTGAGCCAGGATTCCTGTATTTGTTGGTAAAACACACACACTAAGACACACACAAACACACTCTCAAAAGACCTATTAGAAGATGGAAAATTTCCCCTCGTACACAGATTACACACAGAATGCCTCTCACTATCTCGCTCTGTGCGGGAGGTTAGTGTGAACACACTTTTTTTTTGTAGATGGTTCATACATGCAGACCAATTACAGAAGGTTCAGGCAGGCTATCATCACATATTAAACAATAGAAGAGGAAAAAGAAATGGTGTTGTGCCAAAATCCCACCCTTATTGGTGATTCTGTATCTGCTGTAACTGTAGATTAACCCTAATTTTTAAACATATATAAAACAATCTGGAGGGAATTTAAGAAGTTGTGCAGATTATTGGATAAATGGGTTTTATCATGTTTATAACTTTGAAAAATGCAGTGAAATATTTTTTCTGCTTTTCTATATTAAAGCCTGTGATCATACATAAAGCCCAGCATGAAAATTGTGATACGCTTGTGTTGAACACACTTGAAGCTTACCACTCAGAAGCACATCACACTCGAGTTACACAAGTGGCTCTTACAGTGAAGAGGACATTTAGAAACACAATCATGCAATGAAACGCACGTCAGCAGCAGTTCCAGAGTGGATCTGTGAATAGTTACAGTAAAACAAAAAAAGTTTGACTGAAACTCCACCTAGAAATATTTAGACGAAAATGATAAGAGTGACTGGACAGGTAAAACACAGAAATGACTGTATTTTCTGGGGTGTTTGGTTCTAAAGCTCACTTGCTAAGATAGCCTATATTACAGTTAAACACAGAGTATCAGACAGCTCAATCCAGCTGATTTTGACTAAGTAAACTGAGTACTGATAATAAAAACCCACGTCTGAGAGAGTCAAGTCTTAGTTCATTATTGGTAGCTCATCACTAACAGTCTAACCGCAAGTATAACGAGGAGTGTTTCGAGGCGCACTCTGCACATTTCTGTGTCCAGGCTTAGTGGCTTTCCTTTCATTCTGTTTCCAGAGAGAGACTCAAATTCAGTGAGCGCCTCCATCCAGTGCCCATCTTAAATACACTAAATAATGAATGTTTTTATTACAGCGTCCAACCCTAAACACAATCATTGAATCTTTAATTGGCACGACTTACTTCAAGGATATGCATGATGGTTCCATTGGCCGGTCTCACAAAGACAGGTCTGTTGTCATTGACGTCAATGACGGTGATCTGGAGACTGGCAGTGCCCCAGAGCGGGGGTCTACCGTGGTCTGTGGCAATTACAGTCAGATTAAACCTCTCAAAACTGTGCAGCAGACGCAGAGAACGGATCAGACCAGTGTCCGGGTCCAGAGAGAACGCATCTGAGAAAAAAAAAAAAAAGAGGAGAGAAATATGATAGTGTGTTAATGTGGGTCCATATTTCAGTTTACCTTCTACTGTATGTGTTTATAAAACATCTTTATACACAATATTTATTCTGCTTTTGTTGAAGGAAGACTTTCTATTAGATATCAAGATTTGAAGCATTGTTGTACGGATTTGATTGCATTTAGCAACAAGAGTGGTCAGGATCTGGATGTTGGATAATCACTACCCAAACTCAACCTCATCTCATCCCAAAATTATTGGACGGAGTACCAATAATTACTCAATACTGGGGAGCTTTATACCCCTCCAGCCCACACTTGGCATTGAGAATTGTGCCAATACTTCATTTCTATCTGCCCCAGAGAGGCCTATTATACTGGCCGTGCAGCATGAAGTCCCTACATGCATTCATTAGAAGGGTCGTCCACAAACTCTGGAACTTTACTGTTGTTAATTAAAGATAGACTGGCTAATAAAAGTGTATATATATATATATATATATATATATGTGTGTGTGTGCTGTACCTGCTCCGGGCCCCTGCAGGCTGTACGTGAGCAGGGCGTTTTCCCCCTCGTCCAGATCAGTAGCGGTCAGTGTTATCACAGACGTCCCGCTCGGCTCGTTCTCAAACACATTGTTGCTGAAAACGCTGGAGCTGAACCGCGGACGGAAATCATTCACATCCAGAACCGTCACCAAAACCTACGGAAAGAATAAGAGCAGAAAGGGGACAAAATCATGAAAAAATTACAATAAACCCACAATAAACACTCTCTGCTTAAAATATTCTCCATCCAGAATCTAATCAGTCACATTATTTCACATTATTTTTACATCTATCTTTCAGCTCTATCCAGAAAGGATTAATTTCTCAGGGGATCGTCTGTGTGTAAAAATATTTCACACTTCTACTCTTTAGTGATAAAACTCCTGCATCCAGACTGCAATTAAAAAAACAGGAAGTTCAGTGAGTTTTTAGGCTCGTTTTTTCAGTCACATGACATCACGTTCAGTAGCTCCTCCATTTCCACTCACTGTTGTGTTTTTAACGTGGATCTCTAATTACGGTGTGCAGCAGTGGACGAATATCTATTTTATTAAAGGCGAGGAGACGAAACTCAGAGATGTGCGTCCGGACGGGACTAAAATTACCGGAGGAGCACGGAGTTCAGAGAAAAACAGTAGATAATTCAGCCTGTAATTTTCTCAGAGGACGTCTGAGAAAAACACCTACATGATCGTTCTGGACGGGAATAAAATCACAGAGGATAAAATAATAAAAGAGAAAAAATTACCCCAGAACCCCCTGAGAAACTAATCCCATCCGGATAGGGCTTAAGAAAGCATTCTTTGCAGCGCTCCCCGTCATCACAGTTGTTTATACACACTTTTTAAGAACCGAATGCATGGTTGCTTCAACCAATAAATATTTAAATAATATTCTGCAGACATCCTTTATAAAACACGACAGGAAACCAAGACTAGTGAAGCTGAAATCCGCCGCAACTGCTTTTAATCACTGCTGGAGAAAATCACACCCCTGTTTACCCACAACAAAATATGAGCGAAGAAAATTTAGCAGCTTAAACTCACTAAAATAACACCACCAACCAAAACCACTTACCATAACAATAGTGCTGTTCTTTAAACATAAGATATCACACAGGTCATGTTAGATGATTTGGTAGCACTTTGTTTAAACAGCACCTACATAAGGGCTTTATAACACATTCACATTGAACATTAAATAATCCATTTATAAAACCATTCTTCAATATGTATGAATAGCTTATCCCAGTTTCGCGTGGACGGAGGAACAAAACGGAGACAGAAAATTCCTTAAGCGGAATTACTTTTCTTTTAGATCACCTTCAATAAGCGAACTTCATTACACATGCTGGCATGTTGCAAAATAATATTGAAATGTTTTTAAATGATAATGCTAATGTAAAGTTTTATCACCATATTACAATTGTTTTTGATATTAATAGTATTATTTTAATTCCCAAAATCATATCTTCTCATAATGCCTGGTACTTTGGTCGCTATGACCTGATAGAAGCTGCTCCAGTAAAATACCTGAACTGAATTTTCCCGCCGGTTGTTGGGGCTGCCCCCGGGGTTGTCCCGTGCGATGGCGGTGAGGGTGTAGCGGTCTTTAGTCTCTCGGTCCAGCCGAGACAGAATGTAGATATCCCCCTGTGAGGAAGATGAAGATGAGTGAGGGTGATGAAGATGACAGTTTTTACTGGTTACAGTTTCTTTTTCTTTTTCCACTTTAATCAGAAGCAGAAACAAGGACACACTGATTCAAGAACAGTTTTTACTAAATACCTGTTGTGTAAAACAAACTGTGTGTTCACCATGGGACTGCGTGCACTCAACCATGATCAGTACCATGATGGTTTAATATGAATATATTAAATTCTGAACTGTAAATCTGACATTTTTTAAGTGTTTAACATAACATAAACACATTAATACTATACTGACCGTAGAGGGGGTGATTCCAAACTTCCCCTCTCCATCCACCAATGAGTACTCAATAACCGAGAAGAGTCCTGAGTCAGCGTCTGTAGCGCTCACTCGCACTATGATGGTACCCAGAGCCACATCCTCCAATACTTGTCTCTACAGAAACACACACACACACACACGTTAAAAGCTCTGAAACGATCAAATAATTAATATTATTATGATATAAATAAGACAGGAATAACAAGAGAATGATAATAAGTGGAACCAGCATAAAGAAAAAGATAATTCATGTTGCTATAATAATATAACATGCAGCTCGTTGGCTCCGAGTCCGACTCCTCCGTGTTTATGTACCTGATACGAGGGCTGTAGGAAGACGGGGTTGTTGTCGTTGACGTCGACAATACGCAGGTAAACAGGAAGCTCGGAGAACCTTGGCGGGCTGCCCCGATCCTGAGTGCGCACGGTGAAGTTCAGCCACTGAACCTGCTCGTAATCCACCGTCCGATTGGCTATAATCTTACCTGGGTTAGGAGGAGAGAGGGAGCGCTGCAGATTAGATAGAAGACTTTAGTTTGTTCTGTTAAATCTAAGATCTCTAAGCTCTTTTTTGTTTTTTGTTATCATGCATGTTTGCTATTTTACCAGAAATCACAGTGTGTTCTTAGATCTTGTGTCAGAGTCCTTACAGGTAAATCACCCAGCAGGTAAATACCTGAAGTCATGCCAGAACAACCTACCATGTATTAGAATGAAGAGAGATCAAAATACTTAAAATGAAAGATTAAATAACTATTTCAAATCATGTTTAAAATCACTGGTGAAATCTGCTTGTTATGGCTGTTACATTTGTGCAGATCTCTGACCCTCCTCTGCTCTCAGCACAACCTGCAAGCTGATTGGCTCTTTTTGGACTTTATCCATAAACAGGTTCTGTGTTCAGCTTTACATATCTGGTTGTGTTTACTACTTCAGCAGTGCAATATAACAGCAGAATTACCATCTTCTAATCTGTGGAGTGGTAAAATAACTATATCAAAATTACGCTATTTCCAATTGTCCAGTTGTTTGTGGACACCCTATTCTAATGAATGCATTAAGCTACTATAAACAATCTAGATAATAGAGACAGGTTCTTCAACAAAAGCAAAATAAACTATTTTTAATACCAATGATTTTAGAAGAAACCGTTAATAAGATGTTTCAATACTTTTTTCCATATCGTTTCTTAAGGGTAGATACTAGAATCATCCCTTCCTAGATTCTAGATTTACAACAATTTTGTTTTTTGTTAATTGTATTGGCCTTGATATTATAGGTAGGTCATTTTTTCAGCCATCTATAGTTTTGTTCATTATTCTGTATTAAATTTAGTTTGACATGATTAAACATAATACAGTATTCTGTTGTGTGTGAATGTTTGCTCCCTATTGTTTTAAGTGTGTGTGTGTATTTCTACCTGTAGAGGGGTCCTCGAGTCGCACGTAGTCTCCTCTGGGCAAATGCAGAAGCTCGTAGAATATCTGTCCATTAGGGCCTTTGTCTGGATCCACTGCGGAGACTGAGAGTAGCGTGGTGCCCGGCTGAGCTCCCTCCAGAATGCTCTCAGAGAAATTAGTGACGCCAAACGGCCGAAAGCGCGGCGCGTTATCGTTCACGTCCAGAACAGCGATGGTCAGCCTGGCTGTCAGGACCAGAGAGGACGCAGGACAGGGAGTTATTTAGCAGGAGCTCGAGGAGTTTAAATCATTAAAAGAAGAAAAATAAAATGAATATACAAACCTAACTTATTATTATTGGTCTGTTAATGATAAAAGAAAAAAACTGGGAAGAGATAAAGTAAGAAAGATAATGAGACAGTTCTTACTTACCATTGGGCACACTGACGGACATGTCGATGACATCACTGGCATTATCATGAACTGACACTATGATCTCAAAAGTAGCAACCAGCTCTCTGTTCAAAGGGTTTCGAACAAATACAGCACCTGAGAACAAAGACAAACATCAGACAAATCACTCTTTACTTTAATATACTTTGTATCAAAACTTCCTATAATATCATCATAGTTACACTGTGTTTTTTCAGGGTTAAATTAGTAGTACCAAAATTATACAGTTTAATACTATTTTGTATAAAACCAGGATTTTGTGCAGAGTCTACTGCATAATTTAATAATTTTTTGTATTGTATTATAGCATTAAATAAAAAGTCCCCTGAAGACCCACTTCATTGTAATCTCTTTCTCTTTTATGTGTGTGTGTGTGTGTGTCAGTGTGTGTGTGTGTGTGTGTGTAATCCTGATCTTATTCTTTCTGCCTGAAGCTGCACACCTGTGTGAAAGTCGATCCCGAAGGACTCCTGCAGGCCGCTGACCGGGTTATTCCCGTCGTCTTTGGCTTCCACAGAGATGATGTAATACTCCAGACGGGGTCGGAGGTCAGGGTCCTCGGCGGCAAGGGTTGCCACCACCACCCCGGGCGGCGTGGACTCGTTCACGCTGATAGTCTGGACCGGCTGCAGGAAGCGCGGCCGAGAGTCGTTCAAGTCGTCCAGCACCACGGTGAGCGTGGCCGTGCCCGAGAGCGGGGGCGTGCCCCGGTCTGATGCCGCGACGACCAGCCGATAGGACGGGCGCTCCTCGCGGTCCAGCGTCGCGTTTCCGACCAGAACCGCCCCAGAGAGAGGGTCCACCACAAACCGATCCTGAGCGCCGCTCTCCAATCGGTACTGCAGCCAACCGTTAGAGCCGGCGTCCGCATCCGTAGCTGAGAGCTGAGTCACAACCACACCTGAACCAAACGTACACACAGTACAGACCAAAAGTTTAAACACACCTTCTCTTTTTCAGTGCGTTTTCTTTATTTTCATGATTATTTACATTGTAGATTCTCACTGAAGCATCAAAACTATGAATGAACACATGTGGAGTTTTATGTACTTAATAAAAAATGAGCTGAACCTCCACAGTCACCGGACCTGAACCCAATCCAGATGGTTTGGGGTGAGCTGGAGCACAGAGTGAAGAAGGCAAAGGAGCAACAAGTGCTAATAAACACCTCTGGGAACTCCTTCCTTCCTTCAAGACTGTTGGAAAACTTTTCATTTCAGGTGGCCACCTCTTAAAGAAGCTCATTGAGAGAATGATGCCAAGAGTGTGCAAAGCAGTAATCAGAGCAAAGGGGGGCTTTTATTTTGAAGAAACTAGAATATAAAACATGTTTTCAGTTATTTCACCTTTTTTTTGTTAAGTACATAAAACTCCACATGTGTTCATTCATAGTTTTGATGCTTCAGTGAGAATCTACAATGTAAATAGTCATGAAAATAAAGAAAACACACTGAAAAAGAGAAGCTGTGTTCAAACTTTTGGCCTGTACTGTATGCTGTATTAAATAATTTAAACTGTGAAGACACAAACTTTAATATAAAGACAGATTCTTACTTCATGCTTCCTGAACCTGTATCAGCACAGGTGTTTCAGTTTCACCGTCTCTCACCTGTGGGGCTGTTTTCAGGAAGGCGTACGGTGAAGCTGGATGGATTAAACACTGGAGGATTGTCGTTTCTGTCCAGGATGGTGATGGTGAGGGGAACGCTGCTGTTCAGACCCCCTATGTCCTCCCCAACCAGAAACAGCTCCACCCGCGGGTCAGAGAACGCTTCTCTGTCCAACACTCCACCCTCACGCACTGACACCACGGCTACAATTATAATAAATCAATTTTAATAAAACAATTCAGTTACAACATGCTTAGATCCCTTATAATAACTTTTTACTTATATAAACAAGTTTACATACAGCACACCAACCAAAGAAGTTTAAAACTATATACATACAAATATAGATAAGAAAATAACTTGCACTGATTACACTAAATAGCCATAACAATAAAACCACCTGCCTAATATCGTATAGGCTACACTTATTTGCCAAGAGATCAGTTAAGTCTTGTTATTTTAAAGGTGGGGCGTCTACATTCATTAATGATCTCCAGCACCCAGCTTTTAATCTGGAGGTTTAGCAGTTGCCTTGGAGCACTAGTTTTAGTAGGTACTGACCACTGAAAACACTGAAAATAACTCCAAAGAAATGTCTGATGGTCTGATCCAGTTTGCTGACTGTTCACATGCTGCCTAATATGCAGATCCCACCCTATAATTTGATTCAGTGCTCCAGTCAGGGGTCTTAAAGCTGAAAATAAGCCTTTAATGCTGAAGGCTGTATCTGACCTGTAGTAGAGTTGATGGTGAAGAGGTCCACTCTGGATCCCAGCAGGCCGTACTTCACCACAGCATTAACCCCAACATCTCTGTCCACAGCCAGAACCGGCCCGTTCAGTATCGTCACTGTGGTTCCTGTGGGGCGTTGGAGGGAGAGAGCGTGAGCGTAAAGGCAGGTATACACTAATTATCAATGGTATTAGATCACTTAATCCTATAACATAAAAGTTAAAATAACTTATTGTCTATGCTAATTGTCAATATTATGAACACAAGACTATATGCGGCCATATGTCGTGGAAGTCCATGTTATTTTTGCTCGTTTTGTATAAAATATTTGCTGTTATTTTAATAAAATTAAAGTAAATCACTCCCTAGTCTATACAGCCCATTCATACGGCATGCATCATTATTTAGAACAGGATACAATACACACCAGCCAATGAGAAAGGAGGTAATTTACATATATCATCTCTAAAAGAAGACGTTAAAAAGGTTTGTTCACTAATTGAAATGGTAGAGATAGTAGAAACAGGTACCTGTGGGGGAGTTCTCACTGATCTCTCCTCTGTAGCTGGAGGATGTGAAGATGGGCCTGTTATCATTAATGTCCAGAATGGTGACCACCAGCACATCTGAGTCCTGCAGAAGGAGGGAGAGATGAAGAGCGATGGAATAAATAAAAGAGAGAGATAAACGACCTGCAGACTGAGGTAGTGTGCTGTACTGTTGATTAGGTGATGAATACAGTAGATAATGTAGAAGTGAGTAATGTACAGCATGTACAGAGTGGTATAATATATTCAGCAATACTACTTATTAAATATTCTCTTATACAGTAAATACAGTAAATACAGAACACGTTAGCAATGCATTTTCTCATTAGAAAAAACTGTGCTGTACATTCCAATCCCTTCTTTTAGCAGCCATTAATCCGAACAATTTCCCTTATAGCTCCAGCTTACTATTCACCCATACTATAGCTCTTCGTTATTAGACACTTTAGTAAAGGACGCATTGCTAAAATGTCTTGGAAAGTGAAATCAATATGGATATTAAATTTAAAGATTGTTTTAGGTGTTTTAATAAAACTAAGTTACTAAAGCTTGGTCTCTCAGACCTGTACAGACTGTAGTTAAAGAAGAGGAGATGGTACACTTACACTCAGTCAGATACGACTCTTTCCCAACTTTTTAAAGATGCATTGCTGCCGCTGTTCAGAATAAGTTAATGTTTTTCATGAAATTGTTAAATTTCTCACTTTTTGTATCTTTTCTTTGTTCTACTGTGAATACTGCAAATCATTGCATTCTGTATTATTTACAATTATTTTCATTTTAAACACTGTCGCTATGTTTTTATTGGAACAGTTTGTGGTTGTTGAAATATAGAAAAATATAAATATTCTATATGTGATGAATATATATATAGTGTGTTATGTAGGGTACAGTTCTTTACCCTGCGGGCGATGCGGGGGTTCTCGGGGTTGTCTTTGACTGTGATGGTCAGCAGGTATTCAGCCACTCGCTCTCTGTCTAACGGCCTGTTCACCTGAACCACACCTGACTAAAGAGAGAAAGACAGGAAATGGAGTTCCATAGAAAAAGCTGTACCAGAATTGTTCACTTTATTTTCCTAGTTTCACTCCCTCCCTCCCTCCTCCCTCTCTTACAGTCTCGTTGATGTAGAACGCTCCGTCTGGGTTTCCTGCAGTGATGTTGAAGGTGAGCAGGGCGTTGCGGCCGCTGTCTGAGTCTCTGGCCTGCACGCGGGCGATGGAGGTCTGTATAGACGCCCCCTCGCTGACGCTGGTGTTCATGGGTAAGTTCAGCAGAATGGGATCATTATCATTAATGTCCAAAACCTGAACCCCCACGACCACCTGATACAAAACATAGAATAAAAAATCACAGGTTATAATGTACGCACACTGTGATCACAAACCATCTGGAATTCAGATCAGTACAGTTTATTGATGTTTTATGTGTTTTGTAAAAAGGCTTATAGTTTGTTCAGAAAGTATTTTATATGTAGGTATTGTACGTTGTGTATTATATTAGAGTAGACAGGGAGATCAGTTCTTAATAAACATTTATATTAAATAATAGGTCTATGCTTCTTCAGTGTTGCAGATTTCTCAGGTTTTAAACAGGCTGTAAATGTTGTGTACCGTGCTGCTGCGTGGCGGTGTTCCCAGGTCTCTGGCTGTAATGGTGATGTTATAATAAACTGTCGTCTCTCGATCCAGCTCAACATCTCTCTTCACCCTCAGCTCCCCCTCCACAGGAGACACGATGAACTCGTCTAACAAACACAACAAACACACAGACCAGAAACAGTCAGAAAATAAAACTTCAAGCTAAATATTCCAACACTAACGCACAAAAAATAATGCTAAAATGATTTAAACCTCCTATTATGTTCATTTGTCAAGTTTAATTATTCAATAGACGTCTGAAACAAAAAAATACTCTAACAAACAGTCTTAATATTGTTTTACTAACTACATTGCTAATTATTCTATCAATATTTAGTGTAATGGTGTTCCTCACTTCTAACAGGTAATGCTTTAATTAGGATAATTCACTCGTTTATCATAAAAAATATGTTTAAACTATAGTTATACATAATATTATAAAACATGACATTGCGATTTTGTTTTTGCTTTAGTTTGTGCAGGGGGTGGTTGTTGCGAATATGTGAGATAAACCATTTTTATATATGTTGATTAATTACACTAATTAAGGCAATCAGAAGAAGTTTCATACTGAAAAAATAAAAATTTTCCTAGATCTTCAAACTTTAACATGGATTAATTTGATCCGTAACATAATAGAAGGGTTAAGAACGCTGACAGGGACAGACAATAAATAGCAGGTTTATGTTAATCTACTTCATCACTTATCATATTCGGTATTTTACTATTTTATCTCTTCACAAACTGTCAGTTTTTAAGCTGAAAGATCTGAGCTGTACAGGACTAGGATATATATATATATATATAGACGACTGACAGTTGATTAGTCACCTTGCCATGAGCATGCTGACCAGTGTTCAGTCTCGCTCACAAGAGAACACCTATTGTTGGACATATTTAAAACTTGTGGCACACGTCACAGTCCAAATAACACACACACACACACACACACACTCTGCTCTTACTGTTCAGGTCTCCAGCTGTGATGCTGTATTCCACTTTTCCATTCAGGTCCGAGTCCTGGTCAGTAGCTTTAACAGTGCAGACTCGGGGTCCGGGCTGACCCTCTGTGATCTCAAATGGGCCCTCAAAGTCCCGGGGGAACTGGGGGGTCACGTCATTCACATCGATCACATTCACCACAACCTGCGGGGGTTACAGATCAGAAAATTAGAGTAAAAAACAAAGAGAGAGAGAGAGAAGTCTGTATATTATTACTGCCACACTGAAAACCATATAACCACAGTTATTTCATGTGTGGACTCTTATCATCACATTATATTACATTACATTACATTTAGCAGACACTTTTGTCCAAAGTGACTTACAATAGTGAAGTACAAAAGTAATAGAAGTTAAAGGTAAAACATCTTTATACAGGGCCTAAAGGAGGTCGAAGTGAAATGATAGGATAGAGAAGTGAAGGAGGGGAAGAAGGAAATGAGGTTAGTAGTAGTATCATTTATCAGACAGTTTTCATTCATACAGTTTTTAAGCAATACTTTTCCATGACTTTTAGGCTAGTTTTTGACAATACGATTTTTAAAACATCAGCACAGACATGGACAATAAAACCTTATCAACTATAATCCAAATTGATTACAGTAAGGCTAAAATTAAAAAATTATGTTCAATAAAAATAAAAAGTGTGAGCAGATACTGTGAGCTGTATTGTGTAGAGGCTGAATTATTGAATTAACTCTGAGCTTAAAATATTACAATTAGCTTTTCTCCTTCAATAAATGGAAAAAATGCGGTATTCCAAACACAAATTTCCTTGACTTTTCTTAAAACTTTTTGGGTATTTTTTTTTTCTTCAAAACTCAATCCAGGCCTGGAAATTGATATTTTAAAATTCAATTACTTTTCCAGGTTTTTCATGACTCTATAAACCCTGTCTTATACTGTATTTAATAAGAATTGGACTGAAATGGCTTAAAATTAAATGAACTTTGAAATATAATTTTTTTTTATTCTTTTTTAAAGTCTGAAAGATGTCACTCACGGTGGCACTGGATGTCAGTCTGAGTTGTAATATGGGGCATTGGTCAGTTGCAGTGATGACCAGCGTGTAGCGTCCACTGCTGACCTCATAGTCCAGCTCTTTCATCACCACGATCCGGCCCTGTGGACGAGACACGAACACACAGCAGCAGAATTCAGTCAAATTTACTTTACAGTGTTTCCCAAATGTTTAAACGCATTTCTAGAAATTTGGCTCAGTTTCTCTAAACTCCAAACACAAACTGACAATTATTAACTGATTTGTTGAAACTCAAACACAAATCTCTAAACAAATCTGTAGAAAAACTGATTCCTTCCACCAAAACATCACACAGATATTTATATACTCTATATCTCCTACAGAGCATCAAATAAACACTGACCAGATCAATTCAGAGCTCTGTTATCAGAAGTATTTGGTTATGATTTTGACTTCATGAGGCCACTGTACAAATTCAAATGCAGACAAATCCATGGAAATATATTGGCTTTCTGTTCTTTATATTTGTTTTTGGTGCGGTGTAGGACCCCCTATATAGCATTACAGTATTACATGTATATGCAGCACAAAGGTAAGCTGTTTTTACTGTATGTCGTTTGTTGCAAAACTGTAATTTGTTTTACTTGTGTAAGAACAATGAGAAACATGACAAAGAAAATCAGTTCACATACAAAAGGGGAAACAGAAATTGATTTATTATTTATTATCTATGTATTTGTAGGTCAGTGATTCTCAGGTGATGAAGCTGTACTAAATGATGCAGTTTGTGTTTAGTGATTAGCTGTGATTTAGAATGATATCTGAGTGAGAACATGTGGAATTGTGTTTTTTAGAGTTTAGCAGTTTGGAGTCACAGTGTGACACACAAGCTTCATGTTTTTGGATTTGTGTGCATAGTTTTATATTTTGTATTTTTGAAAAAACAGTAAGCCGCAGTACTAAAACTGTTCTCAGTGATCAGCTGATCTGTAGTTTATTGTACCGAAGTGGGGCTGATGTTGAAAGTTTGACCCAGGTTTCCCTGGGTGATGGCGTAGCGCACGGTGCCGTTCAGCCCCTCGTCTGGGTCGGTAGCTGAAACTGTGGCGATGGTGGAACCGATGGTCTCCGGACCTTCAGTCAGAACAGTCACGTACTCCTTCGCAGCAAAAACCGGGGCGTTATCGTTCTCATCGATTACGTACACCCACACCGTGGTGGTGGCCTGCAGGGAAAAAGAGACGAAAGAGACGAGGTTTTACAAACATATTCAACATTACAGTAAAAGCCAGCTTGTCTCTTAGATAAGTGAACACGCTTGGAGGAGAACACTACTACTAGCACAGTTCACACAGCAGGTAAAATTGGCCCACTCATTTTTATGTTTATTCTGTTCACACAATCTTCTTTTTAATGTGATCTATAGCAGATATTAATAACTCATGCACCAAAGTGCATTGCTTCACATCAAGTTTTATATTCTCCATCATCACAGGATCTATCCAGTTTCAGTTGCTGCTTTCTATCACGCTTTAAAAAGCTCACGCTATTCAGCCACAACAACTTCCTCCTCTCACTGGACATTTCATTTTAATTTCTTCTAATATCAGAGTTTATATGGTCATGAAAAACCAACAGCAATATTTTTGGAAGTTTTGGAAAAATAAGAAATAGGCAGAAAGTTTTGGTAAAGTCATGGAAATTCTTATTCAGAAGAACAGCAGCATATTTACACAAAACACTTTTTTTAATAGAATGAACATGGTTATTTGACTATCTTGACTGTTTGTTTGACGCATTAAAAAACAGCCCCCTGAAAGTCCCTCATGCCCCCTGTGGACCCCCGGAGTAATCAGGCACCACAGCTTAAAGTTCAAGACCCAGCTGAATAATCAGGATTTCCCCACTGAGACAGAGTGACATTCACCATGAATACCTTCCACCTCCTCACCTGGCCCACATCACCAACATTCACCAGCACAATCTTCTAACATGAAGTTTAATATATGATATGATAATATATTCAAGTTCAGACAGTTGCTGACACAGATGTGCAAATGCACACACACACACACACACATAGCTTGTCAACTATCTGTAGACAAGCATTTCCAATACAATAGGACTATCTGGAGCAGATAGAGGTGCTTTAATGCTTTATTAGACTACTACTAATAAATATGAGTATAAATAAGTATAAAAAGAGCATTTTAGAGAGGCAGAGTCTTTCAGAAGCAAAGATAAGCAGAGTTTCACTAATCTGTTTGTCAATAAAAATGTTCCTCAATGTAAAAGAAGATTTTGGATATCCCACCGTCTACAGTGATTAATTTAATCTAAATATTCTGAGAATGGGAACAAGGTATAAGTCAGTATTGGATGCTGGTGATCTTCAGGCCCGCGGATGACACTGCATTAAAACAGGCTGTAGTGATTCCGCACTGGAAATCACTGCATGTTCTCAGAAACACTTCTAGAAATCACTGTCATCAGATTAATCTAAAGAGGACATTTGGTTTGAAGTGGTGCCATGTGATTTTTTTATTTTCCTGCTAATATTTAAGAGACTTTGCCAATCAGTTCAGATAAAGAGGTGGACACAAAATGACACCGCTGATTATATTAGTGTTTATTTAACACTGTTCAATACTGAAGGACTCTTCAATATTAAACAGTGCGAATGTAAGATCGACTATATATGCAGTAAATTGATTCTGAAATCAAATCTTTAACAAATATCAGTGTGTAAAAAGCTGAGTACATTTATTTTAGTCTCTCTCTCTGTTTTTCTTATTGAAACACAAAACTTTTCTGTCGTCCAAATAATTTGCTTGTGTACTCACAGCCTCATTTTCATACTTATTTCCATCCAGCTGAATGCAGGACTTGTGTCTGAGCAATATCATACACAACTGATAGAATCAACACGTTCTCAATATACACTGTTGGGTTACAGAAGCTGAGTGACAGGCGGGATCAGTCGTGTGGATTGGTGTTACAGTCAGTTTGAATAGCAGGTCTGTTCCTGTTGGGCCTGTGGGATACTGTGTACTGATGTTATCAGCTGTTCAACTGCAGCCAGGAACTGAAACCACCTGACAGCACAGCAATTAATGCTTAATGCAGTGAGGGAAACTTGTTTAGCCAATCGTGACTCGGGCAGTGGAGCGTAAAATGCACTGTGTGAATATACAAACAAACTCACAGTTATGATTTTAATAAATAGCTACTTTATATTCACACCATGCTTTCAGTTAGAATAACATAGAATAACACAGCTCTAAAAATGAGCTGGTTTTACTGTTTTACTCTGTGTGCGTTTATGCAAAACCATGATTAAAAAAATAATTAAGTGTACTGTAGCATTGTATCTAAACCCTGCTACATAACTCAAACATAAACTCAGCATAAACAGTTCATGGCTGAGGTTA
Source organism: Astyanax mexicanus (assembly GCF_023375975.1). Taxonomy (NCBI): domain Eukaryota; kingdom Metazoa; phylum Chordata; class Actinopteri; order Characiformes; family Acestrorhamphidae; genus Astyanax; species Astyanax mexicanus. The sequence continues at coordinate 376,261 of NC_064414.1, read as the reverse complement.
TATATTCTCACATTTGATTTCACAACAGTATAATTTTAATGACACTGTTATGGCAGTGATATCTGTACTGATATGGTTATATCAGTGTTATACAGCAGGGTTTCAGTAATGTGCTACCCAGAATTACAGGAGAAAAGTGGAAGACAAAGCAAACAAAACAAAATAAAATCAAATAAAAAAATACATGACTACATGCATCTTGGCATCATGTTCTCCTCCACCAGTCTTACACACTGCTTTTGGATAACTTTATGCTGCTTTACTCCTGGTGCAAAAATTCAAGCAGTTCAGTTTGGTGGTTTGATGGTTTGTGATCATCCATCTTCCTCTTGATTATATTCCAGAGGTTTTTAATTTAGTAAAATCAAAGAAACTCATCATTTTTAAATGATCTCATTTTTTCCAGAGCTGTATATATATCATTTTGGAGCATTTCTATGGGTCCTCTCTTTATATTTGACACAATATAAAGCAATAAAAAACTGCCAAAAGATACCATATTAACATCCAAAAGAGAAAAATATTATAATGTTTTTGAGATTTAAAGTGAAAATTACATCTAAAAAAATATTTGCATGATTTTATTTACATTTATATAATAAAATAGCAATCACAAAAGTTACAGAAAAACTTTGAGAGAAAGAGAGACTGTGAGAGAGAGTGTGTGTGTGTGTGTAAGGGGGGTGGTTGTTCTGTCTCGAGGCGTAGTCTAGAGTTCAGTATCGAGTTGCAGGGTGGTGTGTCTGTTCTGTCAGTTCAGAGCTGCTCCTCACACACACACACACACACACTTCACATACACGCTCTCTTCACACACACTCTTACATTTACACAGTGCGCTAAAACACACTGAGAGACTGAACTCAGAACAGGAGCTGCGGAGCTGAACTCAGGATACCCGAACCCCCGCAGATACAGAGACCCGGACCCGGACCTGCAGCGGCTCTCCCCGGACAGGCTGATGGGTTTCCCCGCGGTGCTGCTGCTGCTGCTCGGGCTGATCGCGGCTGCTGAAGGTGAGTGGTGTCTCGGCGCGGTGTGTGAGTGTGTAACTGTGTGTGTGTGTGTAATTGTGAGTGTGTGTTTGGGGCGTGTGTGAACCTGCTCCGGGCTCTGAGCCCCGCTGTTCTCGCTGCGCTGCTGAAGGCTGAGACTGAGCGCAGGAGGAGCGGCGGGTCAGGGTCGGTCTGTCCCGCTGCTGTTTTTATTTTCTGCGATGTTTTTATAATTAATATCATTATTTTACACTACATTTTAGTCACTCACAGCTTCATCTCGCACTGCGCGCGCGTTTACTTCTTGTAAACTGCCTAAAAACAGTCCTTAAAAACCCGAAACCCTGAATTATTCCCGCTTTTAAACACCGCTGTTTTCTCTGAGAGATTATGAAACTCCGAGCCATCCGCGCCTTTAATTTCCTGTTGTTTAGAGCGCGAGCGCGGCGTGGAGGGCGTGGCCAAGACTATTTTCCTATTAATATTAATTATGAATTTAAATAACCCCTCATGATTCGCTCTGAGCGCTTAAAGCTCCGCCCCTTTTATCAAGCTTCATGAATAATCATAAATAGTCATAAATTGGAGCTTCAGTTTCTCAAACAATGAGAGACTCGGCTTTAACAAAGTTGCAAAAGTTGTAAAAATAAAAACTGAATTAAATACACGTATAAAAAGTACAAAGTACTAAAGTCTCTGATATGAGTTAAAGTACAGGTGCTCTGTCAAAAAAGTGACTTAAGTAGAAGTTGAAGTGTTTAAACTTTTAACTCCACACTTAAGAGGAAGCACTGAATTATTAAACATTGTTTGTACTTAAGTACTGCAAGTAGTTTTTTGTTCTAAACTTTATTACTCACTTTCACTCAGATTTTTTTTATAATTATAACAAGTATCGATGCAGCTCATAAACAATATATCAGAGTAAATGTATTAAACTCATCTAAAAGATGTAGTGAAGTAAAAGTGGAAGTAGGAGAAAAAAATAATACTCCAGTAAAGTACAGATACAGCATTATTTTAGTACTTGTACTTCATTACTATTCATCTGTGACTGTAAAATGGTTCAACCAGTACACTGAGCAGAGAATCCGTTCCAAAAAATGATGTGCTTATCTCTGAAAAGAAGCAAAACACAAGATACAGATCTCTCTCTCATAAAATCTAATAATTTAACATTTGAAATGGCCAAATCATGTTTCTTATTCAAATATTGTATCTATGTAAGACCAGGGTGTTTTTTTATGCCAGAACAATTATATGTTCATAGCTTAGCATACAGTTATATGGAACATAAAACAGTTCATTAAACATGTCAGTAGTTTAAACCATTGGAACAGAGCTGAAGGAGATAATACACTGGTTTTATCTCCAGTACTAACTCATCACACGTACATTCTGTAAATAATTTCAGATAACCAAACACACACTGTCCTGTAGTGATGCTCTCAGGATGTTCTGTACATGTCACTTAGAAACATCGTGAGTTTAAATGCTGTAAGGATCTTTCCTCATCTTTTAAATGGTCTGTGACACACATACATCACAATGGGTTCTGTTGACTTAATTATGTTAAATTGATCAAAATGTCTATAATATGTATATCTATCATTAATAATCTATTCCCACAGTGAAACTCTGCAGCTTTATAGCTTTATCTGTATGGTGACGTATATTAAGATGTAATGTGGTGTAATAAGGTGTAATGACTTGATCTTAAAGTGCACATAATTTGCCAAAAAGTAACCTAATCCTGATTCAGATTCTGAGTGGGTTTTAATGAGCGATGGCTGATTGATCGGGGGAGATGTGACAGTGGGGCGTCTCTCTGAGACCCAGCTGTGTTTGTTAGTTTCAGGCAGCAGATTCTGACTTCCTCACCTTTAATAGAGTTAAAGAGAACCTGGAATAGACGGCATTGATTCTTACATTTCTCCTGGATACACTGGAAGAAAATGAACCGCTGTCTGAAACCAGTCTTTACATGTAACTTAATTATTTAAAAAAATTCAATACTGAGTATGCGATATGATAGATATCAATATTTTCTTACACTCTTAAGAGGTCGGCATCTGTAAAGAAAAAGAAAATCTGATTCCTGATTTCTTTTGTAGGAAAAAACATTATATCTCAGGTGGCTGCTAAGGTTTTGCTAATTCTTGCTATGGTTCCCTAGGTGGTTGCTTAGTTGCTACATATGGTTTTGCTGTGTGGTGTTTCTAGGTGTTTGCTATGGTATTTCAGGCAGTTGCCATGATGTTCCTTGATGGTTGCTAGGCGATTGCTAGACAGTTGCTAACAAGGTTGCTTACTCCTGGTCCAGAAGAATCACACCTGATTCAGGTAATTAAGGATTCAGGGACATTAGAACGTTCTAGACTACCCCTAGAGTACCCCTGGTAGCACTAAATGGTTGCTATGGTATATTAGGTGGTTGCTCAGATGTTGCCAAGTGCAAGTAAAATATACAAATAAATAAAAATATATTACAAGGAAAGGGCAAGTGTTATTTTTACACAGTTAGACTGATCAAAAAGTAGATAATATATCATATTTTTATATCACTAAATTCCTAACCTGCAGGGACTGTAAATCTCAGAGCAGAGAAGAAGGACGACACCCACCGAGAGAATTCGTGAAAACAGTGCACGAAGAGGAAATCAAGAAACAAGACCCAGAACTGAAGTTGTGTTTCTGTGAAGTGACCCAGTTATCAGATACACAATAAAAGAGACATTTAACAACATACAGCCTCGCTCTCACACCAGCGACAGACACGTCTTCACAGATAGTTATTACTTCCTTTTTTTTTTTTTAAATGAGTTTTTGATGAAAAAACAGAACTGACATTTTTTTTTTGGTGAGAAAAAAAAGAAGTGAAAGAAAATTAGCATTTTCTCTTTAGAGCCCTGACTGAATCAGTGTTCAGTATTAAAGAGAAGAATATTATAAAATTATACAGGGGTATTGTAATTAGTGGACCCCTCCTGTGCTCCTATTAACACCTATTAATGAGCTTGAAAATCCTGCAAGTCTGTTAAATAGGATTAGCATAGTGGTAAAAAAAAAACAAACAAACAAGGGTCATGGTTTGGTTTGCACCATGGCTTACAAACTTACAAACATTTGAACTCAAATTTGGAATTTTCAAGTTCAAGCTAAAGCTCTATCCGTACGGGATTAGTTTCTCAGGGGGCGTCTGTATATATAAACTATTTCACACTTCTACTCTTTAGTGATAAAATTCCTGAATCCGGACTGCAATTGTAAAAACAGGAGCACCAGTGAGTTTTTAGGCTTGTTTTCTCGGTCACATGACATCACGTAGTTCAGTAGCTCCTCCATTTCCACTCACTGTTGTGTTTTTAACGTGTAGACGGTAGATACACGTTACAGTAGATAATTCAGCCTGTAATTTTCTCAGAGGAGATCTGAGAAAAACACATACATGATCGTTCTGGACGGGAATAAAATCACAGAGGATAAAAACCTCCCATCAAAGGGGTGTTTTTATTTAGAGGTTTTATTAATATATATATATATATTTTTTTTCCTCATTAATAATTGTAAAGCATTTATTTCTGTTCACACTAGACTAATATTGGTGTCTTATTTAGGATTTAGCTTCAGGTCTAGCTTTTAAAATGAGCTTTTAATCCTTTAATCATAAGCCCAGCTCTCAATATTGTTATAGGTTTTCAACAGGTTTAAGCCTAGGAGTAAATTCTAATGATTTTTTGGTAGAACTACTGATTTGTAGTTCACATGAAAGTCTCAGTGTGTATCAGTGGAATCTATCATTGGTAAATAAGCTGAATATTGTATAATCTGACAGTGGAAAATATATTACCATCTCAGCAGTTTCCCTCAGGACACAAAATAACCTATAAACGGATCAATAACGGTGTAATCTCTGTCTGCAGTTTCTACCTCTATCAAGTGGCCACAATAAAAAGCACTTCCTGATCATGTGACTGCATGTTGTGTCTAACCCCAAGGCTACACTTACAGAAGCAGCCTGATAACCTGAGCTGAGTGTTTCTGAAATCAGCCTGTGGAGTTTTCCTGCAATCAGAGTCTGATTTCAGGAGTGATCAGATACTGTATAATCAGACAGCCACAGAAATCAAGAAACAAATCAGATACTGATTCAGATTAGATTAAAGATCAGATAAAATTAATCTTCTGGTGCTCAGATGTTCAGAGGAATTGAGGATTGAGGAATGTAAAACTACTGTAGATCAAGACCTTTCTTAGCTCTAGCTTAAATGAATCAAATTAAGAAAATACTTTCATTTCTGTCAAATTTTACATTACAATGTCATGCCACAAGTCATGGGACAGCAGTATGTAAAATGATCATGAAGAGGTAACAATGAGAACAGCTTGGGAACACTCACATCTGGCCCAGTGTGCTTTTTTGCAAGGTGGCATGAATTACGGATGTTGGATTGAGGTCTGATAGTAGATCTCAGGTGATTGGGACGTGCAGTTTCTGAAGTTGTTTTGCAGGTATTTAACATTCCTTAATCCACAGCATCATGTGTTCACTGGAAATAAATCATAGAAGGCTAATATTACCACCCGCAGTGGACAGCACAGTGCAGGGGGTGGTAAGACCAGTGGTGTCTGGCTTGAAATGTCCATGTGAAGTGACTCTGACTAGAGCTTACATAAGCCCCAAAAACAATCCACCCTGACCCGACCCGAGTCCGACCCGACGCAAACCCATAAACCAAGTCATCATGAACCCGAACCTGATTTAAACCCAACAACTAGTTTAGTAAGTAAAGTGTTAAAACTGAGCTTTTAAAAAAAAAACATTTACGGGCTGTTTTTTAGAATGAGCGAAGTCTGTTCAGAATGATGTTAATCAACATTGCAACACTGAAGAAGCATAGACCTGTTATTAAAGAACAGTGTTTACTAAGAACAGCTACACTCAGCGCTGCAAGTAAAGTGAGAAAAGTGCAGAATTAAACATAGTTTGATTTGTTATTTAGCTATACTGTGATTATCAACACATAGCATTATATAAAATAAAAATAGCATTAAAAACAGATGCCTACATCACAGACTATTTTTTTTGAGCCTGACTCAACCCAGCTCAGTGCAGCATCCATTAGCTTCTACAGGACATGACAAAAATCACGGGACACAATCGTTTAACAGTCTCTGAAGAATCATCTGTGGCAGCACCATTGTTGTTGAGTATGTAGGAACAGGTGATCAGTATAAAGTGGGCGGGTGTAAATTTCTTCTTCCCACATTTCAACACATTATTATTACTACTTTAAAGGTCAGTGCGGACCCCCGTCCTGATGAGAGCCCTCTGGAGACTGGAAATGGGCCTCCAGTCGGGAGAATAATGGACACCCATTGGAATAATCAGGAAGAATGGGAATAATGGATTGGAATGGAATCAGATTTACCTCTATTGTGTAACTGAGAGACAGGAAGTGACCCAGTACTCCCAAGCTACTCGCAATCACACTGCGGCCGTTTCCTATTGCTCTTCCTGACGGCCCGACACACACGGATCTAGGCGTGCTCATAAACACTGAGAGCTTAACTAAAACAGAGTACAGCTGGCGTTTCAGCTCAGCGGAGGCCCTGAGTCTGTGCATACGCTCAGCTACGATACTAATATTCACAGGATATCCGCTCGGGCAAACAGGAGGGCACCTGTTAACCCAAACCAAACCCGAAACTCCAGGTAACTGGGTCAGTCAGTTTATGAATATTACAAATACGCCATATGACTCTCTGCTGATGATCGACTGACCTGGTTTTAGTTTCAGGACAGACTGTGCCGTGGATTTTTTTATGAACCTGGGTATATTCAATCAACACACGCAGGTCATCATCATATCAGGGGCGCTGGAATATATACAGTAACATGCCGTTAATGTATATTCTAAATTACATGTTCCACCTATCTGGCATCCACTCAATCATTCCTCGCTCCAATACAAATAATTGACGTTGCCTTGCCATGAACACTGTGGCCACACAAGCCATAACCTAATGAAAGACTTCATGATCAAGTTCTATACTGTTGTTCTACACTACTGTATAACACCAGAATCAGAAACTCTTTCAGCAACAGCAGTGCAGCAGCAGCAGTGCAGCAGCAGCAGTGCAGCAGCGGTATTGATATAATCTGTTGTCCACGGCTGCAGCAGTGTACTGCATGCTGTGGTAACAACAGGAAGGAAGTCTCTGCCCCTTAAACACCAGCACAACATCTTTATCACTTAAAGACATCCTGTATACACTGTTTACACTCTACATCTTCTTTACGTCCCCTCTGTAGACTATAGACTAGAAAAATATTGATATATATAGAAGCATCGCAATATTTTGTTTTTAAATACTGTATAAATATTCATAAGTGCAGTATACATTTTTAATTATTAATTAACATGAAAAGATCGGTGTATAAATACTATAGATACTGTACTGCTATTAGTCTACATTGATGAAGCCCACACTCAGAATGTGCATGAGCATTGTTACATTAGCATTGGGATTATCATAGGAGGCATTACCACCCACAGTGGACAGTGTAGTGGGTGTCTGGCTGGAACTGCCAATCTGAACAGAACGTGAATCTGTGTAGTTTTTTTTAGCTTTCATTTGATAAGGTAAAATTATTTTATGGGACACAACACCAATTCTTGACTTTTTTTTATGACTTTTGGCACAATGTTGCTTAATTTGAATATAAATAATATTATTTTACTTTCCAACCCTACTGTTAACTCTCTCTTCATGTCATGTTGCACACTACCCCATACACACACACACACACACACACACACACACACACAGAGATAAATATGAAAGTGGTCTGTGGTCTGTAATAATGAAAGCTGTTGAGTCACTGCAGACTCATCACTGTCGCACCGCTGCTCTCAGCACTCCCACTGTGTTGGTAAATGATCTGGATGCTGTGTTCAGGGACGGTACCGGGACTGCATTTCCCACACTTCATTTAATCTATATATATATATACTCTCACAGTGTACTGCACTCCACTCTGACCAGTGCTGCACCAGTGAGGGCAGCCCGAGTCTAACGTGTCATTTTGAAGCCACAGGCTGTTCAGGGTGGATGTTTACATGACTCACAAATATAATTTAAGAAAATGACTTTTGAAAGAAAATCCCATAAAAACACCCCGAGAAAAACACTGAGCTTCACAAACTCAGAGTGAAAGTGAGGCTCATTCTGATGGAATGTGTGTGATATATATATATATTTATACTGTTTATACTGCCTCTCTTTCACTCTTACACTCTTCAACTCTCTGTATCAAACTCTCTATATCACTCTATATACCCTGTCTTTCTCTGTCCTCTTCTGGCTTTGGTATACAATTGCCTCTTTTTTCCCCAAAGTTCTTGTGTAACTGGTCATAACTGACAGCTGCTCACCAGTCAACCCAGTAAAAAATTCACTCAGATGAAAGAGACCAATACAGGAAGTGATTAGCAATGGTCATGGTTAGGAACGTACAGTATTTTAAAGGGTTTAAAGAATTGGTCAGAGCTCGGCTGATGTAAGGCAGCATTGCACAGAGTGGCTCAGGGTCATAGTTGTATTGTACTTATGCATATTTATATTTCTATGGCACATCAGTCACTTTTATAATCAATGTGATTGCACCATGCACTTTGCTCTGTTATTTAATGACCATTAGCAAACAATTTTTTAAGCATTATATATTTTCTATTTTTCTTTGTTTTAATTTATGTTTAAATATGTTTCTTATTGTATTGTGTTGTTGCTGCTGGAGGCCTAAATTTACTTCGGGATAAATATATGGACCATCAGTAAATAAACCTGATGTATCCCAGGTTTGCTGCTCTCAGTTTTAGTTTATCAAACAGCAGAATTGTTTTATAAATGTAATTTTCTATTGCATGTCCTGCATGCACACACTGCAGCAACAGTACTGAAATCAGGCCCGTAGCAACAAGGCAAGCAAACCAATCAATTTCCAAGAGCCGCAGAGAATAACTGTTTATAAACTGAATTCAACGACATCCTACACTTCTGTGATGGTCGATGCAGAAAAGTGCAATGACACTGTTATCAGAATTCCCCTAAAAAAAGGAGGCTCCTCCCACTAGCTTTGTCCAGGTTTGTCATTCCTGCAGCCTGCAAACTATGAGTTATCCCCCAGGAAGCCAGAAAAGAAAGGAAAGAGGGGAAGAAAAAAACTTTATTAAGCAGATTTGATAAATTAGGCTTACAAGTAAATTTAAAACAGTTAGTGCAACTTTTATGATGTGATAATATGGCTAAACAGTGTAATATATGTTAAAATATGTTATATAACTAAAATGAGGAAAACGCACCTTTTGATGAAGGTGGCGTTTAGCTTGGGGTTGAAACAGCCCTGACTGGAGCAATACATCATGCAGCTCTAATTAAAATCAAATCCAGTGTTAAAACACTGTGCACAGACTTTCAGAACTTTTATAGTTCAAAACAAAATGTTGGATATTTAAATATTGCAGCACAAAGCAAGTGAAACTGAGAGAGGGAAGTTTAAAGAGCAATAGCAGCTAAACATCAGCAGCCTCTGAGAAACCGAGAGGAAGAGAGATAGAGGAAGAATAAGTGCAGATCAGAGAGAAGAAGAGAGAGAAGAGAGAGAGAGAAAGAGTGGGTGGTGTTTTATGGTTTTGCTGACTGTGCTGCTTCAGTTCTTCTGATCTGAGAGCAGTTCAGTAAGCTGTGAGTGAGTAAAAGCTCTGGCAGGTTTCTACAGGACTGCAGTGACTAACTAACCCGCTCAGCTCTGAGCCTCTGTTTGGGTTTTCTGCTGAAGACTGATCCTACAGCTTATAGTAGTGCTGGGCGATATGGGAAAAATGATATATCACAATATGGAATTTTTTATATCACGATAACGATATATATCATGATATACCAACTTTAAGTATGTTTTCAGTTATTCTTCAAAAAATATGTCATTGCTCACTTTTTTCCAAGTTTATTTCAAAGTGACATTAAACCAAACTTTCACAAATGAGAAGCAGCAATATATATGTATATATATATATCAAATAGAAAAAAAACAGATGAGGTAGATGCAGTAGCTCATTGTTTTAAAAGAACAATGCGTCTCTCCCAATGGAGAATCAGCTCTCATGAGTTTAATAACGTAAAGCACGTCGCAAACTGGCGTGTCCGCGCGTGACCCTCAAATAACGTAAAGCAGCGCCACGTCGCAAAACCACATTATGAAGCTTTTTTTTATTATTTTTTATTTTTATGAAAGTAGGAAATGTGACAGTATTTTGTTGTCTCCGAATAAATGTATCGTACAATATATGAGCATATCTTTTTTTAAATGTTTTTTTTATCAGTGACATAAAATGATCTTAAAAAACAAAAATATAATAATTTTTCCTGTTTATTGCAGTTGTTTCTGAGACAATATATATTTTATAGTATGGCTATAGTAATATGTCTGCTGCTATGGATGCATTTCTCTGTATGTTAAGAAATCAGGATAGTATCTTGTAGCGTAGAAATGTCTTTAAATACTGTGTAAAATGTTTTTACCGTTTTATCCATTCATATTTGGTGTAAGAAACAACAACTTCAACAAAATATATATATAAAAAGGAACATACATCTGCCAGTGCACACACACTTTCAGTACAGCAGTGCATCAGTAATACAGGCAGCTCAGAGGGTTTCTGAATGAGTCAGCAGCGGGGTGGTGGTACTGCAGGGTAACAGACGATATGAGCAGCTGCTTTTTCTGAAAGGTTGGGGGAAAACGTGCTGGATGTGGTTTAGGTGAATCACGTCTACAGTAAAGTGACATTTAGAGGAGCAGAAACAGCCAGCTAAGCATGTCGGGGCACTTTTACACAAACAGCAACAATAATCCAGATTAACCAGCTCAGATTAACCACAAACTACGTAGGCTGAGTGTTTAAATGATGAGCCTTTAAACAGCTCATATTCATACACACACACACACACACACACACACACACACGCGCACACATGTGCACACACACAACAAGGAAATAACCACAAACCTACACATGTAGTCTACTGGGGAACAGTACAGCTACTATAGTACAGAAATGTATTATATTATATCAAAAATTAAAGCTTTTCTTATTATATACAGTTAGCTTAAGAGATGGTTTAGCTAACTGTGCTCTCTCGGACTCCGGCTGCTGATGGCAAGTAGAATGAAACGAGATTTAAATTGGCCTTAAGGCCTATTTCTACTCACTGCGTACCCTCCCTGAAAATGTAACTACGACGTGTCACGTGATGCGGACAGCCTTAGCTGTGATTGGTCCACCAGGACAAGATTTGACGCAGTATACTTACAGGGTATTTTCCTATCAAAATATTAAACTGCACTATCATGCATGTGAATATAATTAAAGATGGTTTGGCTAACTGTGCTCTCTCTCTCGGACTCTGGCTGCTGATGGCACGTAGTGGTGGTGCCTTAAGGACAAAATTTCTACTTCTGGGTCGAACTCACTGCGTACCCCCTCCCCTGGGAATGTAACTATGACGTGTCATGTGATGTGCCTAGCCGTAGCTGTGATTGGTCCACATCATGTTTGCTCAGAGCATGCTGTAGGCCTCCCTCATTCTGATACAAGACGTCTGAAGGTGTTTTTTGGTATTCAGCACCAAAACTGATTAATATTATTCTTTAATGTTAATGCTGATTGCTGTAAATGACGTTTTTTGATTACCATTTTACCATAATCAGTGCTCTAATCTCTGATTTCTGCTCTAATTTCTAATTTCTTTCTAGCGAGCGGTGATCACCACGACCACACGCTCCATGTCTCCGCCCCCCACGCATCGTACAGCTGCCCCGAGGGGGCTAACGTCACGCTGCTGTGCACCGATTCTGGAGCTTTGGCCCAACCCAAAGATCGCGTGCAGCACTTCTGGCTCTACACGCCGCATGGTGACCAGAGGTGCCACGACCACTCGCACCCGCGCGGACTCAAGAACCCGCATGGGAACCGCTCGGTGGGCGTGGTCTATGGAACGCAGGAGAAGACGTTCTTCGTGACGCTGCTGGATCTAAAGCAGGAGGACCAGGGCCGGTACTGCTGCATCAGTCTGGAACTGCAGCCCAAGGAGCATCACAAAGCCAGCCTGCAGCAGACTGCACACAACCACGTCCTGCTGACCATCACCCCGCGTAAGACTACATATAATCACACATATAAACAATCACTACAAACAAAGCAGCAGCAGTCCTGAAGATTATTAAGAGACAAAAATATGCTCAAACAAAATTAATATCCCCAATGTATTTTTCTTTTGCTTTCTACAAAAAATAACAAAACCACAATTTACAAATATTTATTGAACACTGAATGACAGTTATATCAACCCAGCAAACATTTATATCAACAAAGCAATGTTTATTAACACAAATACATTAAACCCAGTGTGAATTTACAGGACACACTGCAGTATAACAATATATTAGACATACATTAGCTATTGTTCAGTATAACTTATTCAGTATGTTTGTCATTTTTTTTTGGTAGAATTAACCTGTGCATCCTTTAAATCCCTAGTAGAATATGAATACAGGTTTATATGTGTTTAAAAAAAAAAGAGAATAGAAGACTAAAGGACTGATAAAGAGAATATATATAATAAAATAACTGTCTGTCTGTCTGTCTGTCTGTCTGTAATCCACCATTATCTTTCCACAGGTCGAAATGATACAAGGTGCTCAATGTTCGTGCCTCCTTCACAAAGTATGTTCAACTCACCTACACACACACACACACACACACACACACACACACTTCACCTTTAAACATAATAATCAAATCCTCACAGCAATTTTCAAAAAAATATGGTAGAAGGTTTTCTCTGGACAGTAGAGACAGTTACTCCAACAAAAGCAGGATAAAGTCCTTCATGCTCTCCATATTTCAGAAGGAACAGGAGAGATCATTTAGATTCAAATCCAGCGCTGAAGTTACAGATGATGTAAATATAATTGTGCTGTCTGTACTCACTTTATATTTCCTAATATTTAGTATTAGTATCACTTTCAATATTCAATTTTCAGTATTTCAATTATATTGGAATTGTCATACAATATTAGACATCTGCAGAAATGGCTCATTACCCCATTTGTCTGTTTTAATACAGAGACCGACCAATGCTAACATTAAGTGCTGGCTAATATCAACACAATTAACTTAGACTTTTAAAATGAGCTTTTATTAAATATATCAGTCTATTTTTATCACATATTAAGTACTAGTTATTCAGTAACATGAAAATCAATCAGTGCAAACTGACTGTTATTACTGACTGTTATTACTGACTGTTATTACTGACTGTTATTACTGACTGTTATTACTGACTGTTATTACTGACTGTTATTCACTGTTGCACACAGTGATGTTTTCCTCTCTCTGAGATGTTTTCTCTCTCTTTGCTCTGCAGACTCGATGTTTGCGGTCCTGGTGACGGTAGGGTTTATTCTGCTGGTTCTGTGTCTGCCTCTGATTCTGGTTCTGTTGTACCGTCAGCGGCGAGGATCACACGGGAGCCGGCGTGAGTACACAAACAAACACTCACACAATTACTTCCTCAAACGTGAATAGAGAATATCCCCCTGTGATTAGAAACACTGAGCTCAGAGCTCCAGTCTGAATGAATGAGTCTGCTGGCCTCACATCCTGACCCCCGCTGCAGGGTTAGCATGCGTCGCGCGCTAAAACTGGCCTTTTTCCTGCTGTACAATAACCCACACTTCTGCTTCCTGTCTCACACAGGTGCGCATGAACTGGTCCGCATGGACAGGTGAGTTCCCACCGCGACCTGAACAGGGGCTAATGTAGCTAAAATTAATGAAAGATTAGTGCCAACTCTTTCTGTTAGAGTTGTTAGGGAATGTGTAGTAGATTTGCTTTTGTGTTTTTTAAGACTGTAAAGTATTATAGTATAGTAGCGAGACCTGTTGGGTTAGAAGGGAAACATGGCGACACCCCTGTTCCTTACTAGTGACACTTAAAATGCACTTTATGTATGAAAATAGACCAGAAAATAGACGTTCTTTGATAGTGCACCTTATAGTCCGAAAATTACGGTAATTTCTATTTCCAACCCGCCTTCTGATGATTTTTAATGATTTAACAGAATAAGATTTTAAAACGAATATATCTGTAAATATATTACTTACATATATATATATATATATATACAACACATGTAGCAGAAGTGCTTTTCTATAGTCATTGATAGCTAGAAACTAGAGAAACTACTGCTGAAGAAGGAAAAATAAGTCTCTCTGTCTCTCTGTTTCTGTCTCTCTGTTTCTGTGTCTCTCTGTCTGTCTGTCTCTCTCTGTTTTCTCATCATGGTTCTCTGGATGTGTTTCTCCAGCGAGGCTCAGGGACATGAGAACCCTGTGTTCATGGCCGGTACTCCTCAGCCCAAACCTCGGACCCTGTCTCAGATCCTGACCCGCCAGTCATCTGAAACGGGGCGTCACCTGCTGTCAGACCCTGGAACCCCCCAAACCCCGAACCCACACGGTGATGTGTTCTTCCCTGCACAAGGTTAGAGACACACTGTGCATATATATATATTTATATAAATATATAAATATAAACATGCTCTTTCTGCACTGTTATTTATGTTTCTCTTATTTTATACACTTACATACCAAATATCATGATATACCCAATGACTTCTGTTCAATGGAAGTTGAAGAACAGCTGATCTGTAAGATATATGTGTTTAGAGTCTCCGTATAGTTCTACTGAGAAGCTGCTGGTAACAATCATTCAATTGTTCCCCTTCAAAAATACATTAATCATCCACTACTGCACTATAAAGACTATAATGCTCAAACAATAATCAACACCCTGCAAAAATAAGTAGATATGCTAGTAAATAGCAAAGGCTGGCTGGATCATCACATCACATCAAACCTGCAGAAAAACAATGTAGGTAGATGTTTAAAAATGTAAGACAGCAGGGAAATAACACACACAGTCTGTTTCAGGCGGGGGAGAAGCTGGAGGAGTTCAGTTTCTGCAGAACTCTGTGATAAAGGCTGTTTAGGCAGTGGAAAATATAGCCTACAGTTCACAACACCCTCACACACACACACACACACACACACACACACACACACACACACACACACACACACACACACTCCTGTCAGAACAGCATGCTGACTCTGACTCCCACACACAGCTGTAATCCTTCCCTTCCTAACACCAACCAACCATCACCAACAGACACCAAACATCTGGCTACAGGGAGGAGACACACATACATGAACCCATACACATGTCCCACACACACATATATATAAATATATATATATATATATATATACAAATGTACACAGTCCAGTCAGAATATTAGGACCACATCATTATTTCTGCATTTAATGTCAATTTTATAGTTTATAAATAGTTTGTAGATGGAGCTCCTCTTTGAAAATCAGCGTAATCAGGCATAATTTCCTTATTTGGACAGAAAGTGTTTATGTACTCAGAAAAACAAAACTATACTCTACTTACTAAAAGGATTTCATGACTATGTAAGGAAATCTGCAGACAGCGCAGCTTCACTTCCTTCATTCACACTTACGACTGACATCTTCCTGTATTTCAACACACATATCCTTAAAATCCCTAAAACCAATTATAGACTCACACACACACACCACACACACTCACACTCACAGACACACATACACACACGCACACACACGCACACATACACACATTCCGTAAATTCCCTACTGAACGTCTCTCTTCCTCAAGAGACCAGAGCCCCCCAACACACATATATGCATTTTAACAAAAAAAAGTGTGTCTATGGGTCTTCTGGTGAATTAAACACGTGAAAGACGCAGACTACAGTCTGATATACTCACCTCTGAACACTGTGGTTAGCGGCTAATGCTAATGCTGCTGCACCTAGCCTTAGTGCTGAAGAGAAACTTTACTGAAAGCTCACCCTGTATAAAGCTGTACTTCAGGGGAGTGGATTTACTTACTGCTCCTTAATACCTGACTAATAGAATTCATATAGTACAGGCCAAAAGTTTGGACACACCTGCTCTCTTTCAATGCGTTTTCTTTATTTTAATGACTATTTACATTTAAGTACATAAAACTCCACGTGTTCATTCATAGTTTTGATGCTTCAGTGAGAATCTACAATGTAAATATCAGTCATGATAATAAAGAAAACGCACTGAAAAAGAGAAGGTGTGTCCAAACGTTTGACCTGTACTGTAAATAAGGAGCACTGGTGATTTTCACAGGCAGCACAATAAGCCTGATCTTTTCTCTCTGATCTCTACAGTGTGTGTGTAGATCCTCTCGTCTCACTGCTGCGTCTCTAGTCCCGCCCCCCCTCTGACCTTTGAGTCTCAACAACTTCAGCTGCACAACTGCGTTTCCTCTTTCACAACACCCGCTTCTGCTTCCCCCTTCTGTTCCTGATAACTCAGTTCTGGGAACCGGTGCGTGTGCGGCTTTTCAGCTGTTGCTACACTTTAAGCGTTTCTGTTAGCGTTATTTTATTAAAACACATCCGACCCACTGCTAGCGTCTGCTGAGCAACACCATCCTGCCCAGAGTTTCACCACCATCTCCTACCTACTGAGAGACACGATGCTCTGAGGGAAAAACACAGCTCAGAACTACAGAGTGTGAAACCACAGGTCTAATATTAACACGTGTTTGATCTGTGTGTATAAGCTAAACTAAGCTAAGATAAGATAAAATAAGATAATCCTTTATTAATCCAACAATAGGGAAATTTGCAATGTTACAGCAGCACAGATGAAAGGACAGGAAATGTATAAAAATATAAATAATAATAATAAATCTAAATAAACAAAATATTACATAAAATATATTTATTTATTTTTTTAAATGCTGAAAATATAGCGCAGCTAAGATAAGGTCAGAGGAGATATGATATTATTAGATTATGGTAGGTTGTGACCAGTATTATTGTACAAGGACTAACCGTGAAAATAGACATATATGTATATATGTGTGTGTTATAACATTATAACCCTCATATATCCCTGTTTCTACCCTCACTTCCAGCGCACTAGAAGCAGATAAACATTATTATTCCTTTACATCAGTGGTTAAAATTTGAAGGCAGATTGATGTACTACTATAATATAATGTAAATGACTTTATTTTTTACACTGTACTATATTGTGTATTGTAACTCATACTGAATTTAGTTTGTGTTTGCGTTTGCTTGCAGATCCGATCCCAGAATCCCCCGACTTCCTGCAGGTGTAGAATGAAGAAGTCTGTTGGTTGTGTCTCAGCAGTGTGGACCCTCCCCACGCTTTATCTTTTCTTCTACGCCCACTCTATCCCTCTCTCTTTCCTTAACCTTTACTCTGTGACTGGTGGAGACACAGGTCCCCCACCTGCAACAACATCCTGAAGACTCACCTGCTTTATGCTGGAGGGGAACTGCGGCCGCTGTCTGACGGCACAGACAGACCAGAATGTTCTATAATGGAGGGGTGGATTTAGGGAAAGAAGGTTTCAATCAGAGGTCAGACTGTTCTCTTTAAAAGAGAGAGAAGCAGATTCTCATTTCCTTCCAGCTCTCTGCTCAATCTCTGAAACCGCTGGATGTGTAGAGCAGAGTTTAGGGTTGGAGAAAATTTTTTATCCCTATATTTTCTCCCCAATTTACACGGCCAATAACTGAATAAGCCACTTATTAGGACTCCTCCCCATCACTCGTAACACCCCCCCCAAACACCGGGAAGGTTAAAAAAAAGACTAAGCCACGCCTCCTCTGACACATGTGAAGTCAGACTCCGCCTCTTTTTGAACTGCTGCTGATGATGCTTTAGCATTGCCGAGTAGCATCACAGCGCTAACGCTTGGAGGAAAACGCCTACAGCGACTCAACTCGGTTCCGATACATCAGATCATCGATAGCCGATTGAAAGCTGCATAACCAGGATTCAAACCCGCGATCTCCTGATCATAGCGCTCGCTGGACCACTCGGAGCCCCAGGAGAGGTTTTTCTGATCTTTTTCTGATTTAGATGTTTAGTGTGTTTAGGAGGCTCTGCTAGTGTACCATGACTGTATCTACTTATCGAACTCGAAATATATCAAAAATATCGAAAAACTAAAAATGATACATACAGACATTACACAGAAGTACACAGATATACCAAAAGTCATGGAACAGGCTCAGGAACCTCACGCCCCGCCCCTCTCACACCTCACACCCCGCCCCTCTCACACCTCACACCCCGCCCCTCTCACACCTCACGCCCCGCACTCTCACACCTCACGTCCCGCCCTCTCACACCTCACGCCCCGCCCCTCTCACACCTCACGCCCCGCCCCTCTCACACCTCACGCCCCGCCCTCTCATACCTCACGCCCCGCCCTCTCACACCTCACGCCCCACCCCTCTCACGCCCCAAACTCAGAGCTTCAGTAATAATAAAGAAATAATAAGAAATGCTTCAGCAGACAGACAGTTTTAGGTGCTTCAGTGTTCAGTAGCACGGGCAGGTGATGCTCGGTCACTCTGTCGTTTTAATGCAGTTTTACCTCCAGTTGCAGATAACTTGCACATGACCTGCAAAGATCCACCACTTTTAGATTTAAGATACTCGAAATATATATATAAATATGATTTTGTAAATGTTTTATACTGTATTTGTACAAAGGCAAGATGCGTTTCATTTTTTCAATGGATGTATGTGTTTGGTTGTGTGTGAATGAGTGTGTGTGTGTGAGTGTGTGAGAGAGAGACAGCTGCAGCTGTTATTGAAGAGAGTCTTCACTGGGCAGATTGATGTTTAGAAGCTTGTATTTGTGGATGTGTGAATAACTGGATGCTCTGATGGATAAATGTTTTGTAAGATGAGGGTTTTGAGTTTTTTTGCTGGTAACTGATTTGCTGGTTACTGAAGCACACACTCATCATTATTTTTCACTGCCATATTTTATATCATTGTTCATAATTCATGTTTTTCTTATATAATCAGAAGAGTCTGTATGATAAAAAAACAAGCCATGAATATCGGTGCTAAACTGCTATTTATACCTAAAACTGATCTATTCAGATGCTGTTAATGCTGCCAACCAATATATCAGTCGGGCCCTACTGTGTGTGTGTGTGTGTGTGTGTGTGTGTGTGTGTGTGTGTGTGTGTGTGTGTATTTGTGTGCAATTCCTTACCAGATTTTGTGTAAACAAATGCTGTAAAAATATATACAAATATCTTTTTGTCGTTTATTTTGTACAATAAAATTCTTATCAAAGGACTGTTTGTAGTAGGATTGAATTTTCTGTGACCTTTTGACCCCTGAAGAGACTGACGCCCCGCTGCTCACACATGCTCTGAAACACTCTGAAACTGGACATAATAAATCACAATTACTGGGAAAATCAAATGTTATGAGCTGTAAATAACCAAAGAAATATGACCAATCACAAATTATCTACATGGTCATATGTTTATATGTGATTATTTATGATTAACAATTTGATTTATGATGATGAACTACCCAAACAAATGCAAATAATTGCGATTAACCTACAAACAAATGTGATTACAATTAACTACGCAACCAAATGTGATAAATACAATTAATCATTATTTATCCACAGAAACATAAACATAAATATATTTACCTATTCAAATAAAAAAACAGTTAGTTACTAATTAATTACAAAACTAATGTGAATGGATCATTGTTAAATACACTCTTTAATAGCCTTTAATCCTGGAGTTTCTTTACGTATTAAATATGCATGTTCTGTTGTAAACTAATACTGAATAATTAGATGATGCTGCAGCTGGACTGTTGGTATAAGTGTGTTAATCTGCTGTAGTTCTGGGTGATGAGGATCTTTATGAACTTCCATACAAGAATATGAGCTGTGCTTCTTTAACCATCTCCACGTTATTTTAATATTAAAGCTGAAGATGATGATGATGATGATGATGACTGTATAAAACAGTATAGTGATGATATTTAACAGAATCTGTCCTTAATGCTGTTTATTATGGGACTCGACTGTGTGTAAAATGCCATTACACCACAGACTGTAAAACAGGAAGTGCAGAGTATTTGAAAGTGTGTGTTCCTGTTTCTGTGTGGGTTTCCTGTTTTTGCTGATCGTGAGTTTACACTTCCTGTCTTTAAAGAGTGCGCGTGTGTTCAGAGAGAAGACAGCAGTAGGTTTAAATGCCAGTCTAATTTAAATGCCAGGGGCGTCCTGTAACCTGCAGTACGTACAGCACACACTCCCCCAAGAGGCGACTTCAGGAGCCTGATCAGTCCAGACATACTGAATCTGTTCTTCCTTAATTTAACACCAAGTCCTGTTTTTCCACTTGCTTGTCTTTTACTTTATACATGAGCTAACACAGCACTAAAACACATTTACAGTGTTACAGAAATATAATAAATAAAAGAGAGAAGCTAGGTCAAGCACCTCTAACACCTCTAACTACCTTCTACTACCAGATCAGGAGAATCTCTCACTATCTTTAATAAACTCCTGAAGACAGATCTCTTCAAAGAGCACTTACTCCCCTAACACCTCTAACTAACTACCTTCTACTACCAGATCAGGAGAATCTCTCACTATCTTTAATAAACTCCTGAAGACAGAGCTCTTCAAAGAGCACTTACTCTCCTAACACCTCTAACTAACTACCTTCTACTACCAGATCAGGAGAATCTCTCACTATCTTTAATAAACTCCTGAAGACAGAGCTCTTCAAAGAGCACCTACTCTCCTAACACCTCTAACTAACTACCTTCTACTAGCAGATCAGGAGAATCTCTCACTATCTTTAATAAACTCCTGAAGACAGAGCTCTTCAAAGAGCTCTTACTCTCCTAACACCTCTAACTAACTACCTTCTACTAGCAGATCAGGAGAATCTCTCACTATCTTTAATAAACTCCTGAAGACTGAGCTCTTCAAAGAGCACCTACTCTCCTAACACCTCTAACTAACTACCTTCTACTAGCAGATCAGGCCCTATATAAAGATGTTTTTACCTTTTACCTCGGAGTCCCATATAACAGATTCAATTTTTTCTCCATATCACACACCTCTACCAGGATCTTATGCTTTTTAATTCTTTTTTTTTATATTTAATCTAAAATGCACTAACGATTGCTCAGTTTCTTTTTTAAAGCTGCAGCTCTGCAGAGTTTAACTTCAGAAACCCTAAACCCACATGTACTCACCGAGAGCGGTGGGTTTCCCTCGTCCTCCACCGTGACGGTGAGGGTGTACTGCTGCTGCCGCTCTCTGTCGGGGGGTGAAGGTCTGGTCACTATCTCTCCAGTCACTCGGTCCATGCGGAAGGTAAGGTCCTGGTTGCCACTGGTGATGTAATAGGATAACTGACCGTTGGGTCCGATGTCTCGGTCAGTAGCGACCACCCGCAGGACTGCTGTACCACCACCTACATTCTACATAAACATACACACAAGAACAATACTAAACACACCGATACACCACATGTAATAAAACACTGCACTAGTGTTGTGTCCCGTGACTTTTGTCATGTCCCATTGAAGCTAAAGAGCACTACGCTGATCTGTGGGATGTGTGTGTTTGGTCTTGAATATTGTGGTAGTGTGAGTTGGACAATAAAACTGAAACACCTGTCATCATTTTAGTGGGATTTTAGGTTTCATGTCTAAATTGGAGCAGCCTGGTGTTCAATCTTCATTAATTGCACATTGCACCAGTAAGAGCAGAGTGTGAAGGTTCAATTAGCAGGGTAAGAGCACAGTTCTGCTCTAAATATTACAATGCACACAACATTATGGGAGACATACCAGAGTTCAAAAGAGGACAAATTGTTGGTGCACGTCTTGCTGGAGCATCTGTGACCAAGACAGCAAGTCTTTGTGATGCATCAAGAGCCACGGTATCCAGGGTAACGTCAGCATACCACCAAGAAGGACATCCAACAGGATTAACTGTGGACTCTGTAAGAGGAAGCTGTCTGAAAGGGATGTTTGGGTGCTAACCCGGATTGTATCCAAAAAACATAAAACCACGGCTGATCAAATCACGCAGAATTCAATGTTCACCTCAACTCTCCTGTTTCCACCAGAACTGTCCGTCACCACAATCAATTATTGTGCTCTAAAACCAGGTGTTTCACTTTCATTCTCCAACCCCTGAGCATTTGTGATGTCAGAGCACCATGTTGTTGAAGTTTTTCTGACCTCACTGATGCTGACGTTGTATCCGCGGGGGCTCTGCACTACGGGAGCGTTGTCGTTCACATCCACGATGTTAATGGTCAGTGATTGGTCCGTGAATCGAGGAGGAGAGCCGTTATCAGTAGCCCGTACCTGTTTGTGCACACAGAGAGAGAGAGAGAGACGTGTTTATGGAATAATAATGTAAAGATATTAGATATTAGGTTAAACACATGCCCCATATATACACCATACATATCCATATATGACAAAACCTGCTGGGCTCTGCTGTCACCTTGAGCAGGTAGCGGTCTATCGCTTCTCGATCGAGGGGGGCGTTTACGAACACGTCTCCGTACGTGTTGTTCACAGTTTGGATTGCAAACACATCTTGCATGTTTCCCGCCACCAATGTAAAGTTCACCTAGAAGAAGAACAGGAAGCAGTGGGGATTAAATTAAGGATAAAGCACGCAATAATATTAAATATACTCCTGTAACATTTTACTAAATCATTTTTAAAGTGTATTTTCAATTTTTAATTGTAATGTTATTTGAAAAGATCATAATTTTCACTTCATTTCTTGGTAAGCGTACTGTGCACTAGAACAAAAAGCTGCACAGAATGTATTTTATTTAAAGGTGTAAACCCTGCACGAGCAGCATAAACAGCATAAACAAACTACTTTACTAGCATACAATATCAGAGCTGTGTTTTAGCAAGAGATTTTGGCAATACAACATGTATCACGATTCTGAGGATACAATTCAATATATCGCAATACTGTAGGCAACAATATATACTCATCCCCCCCATTAAATATAAATATAAACATAAAACATAAATATGAAACTCACTCAACGATATGTGACACATATTTAAAAAATCTGATTATAATAACTATGGGGTCTTATGAACAAAATACAGTCTGTCTGACACCAATCTTATTAAAAAATAAAATGAATTAATTTAACTAAAAATCCAAATACATATGTAATACATATTCTATAATCCTTTTCTCTCACCAGTCCATTCTTCCCGGCGTCTCTGTCCCTCGCCAGCACCACAGCCACTCTCCGGCCCATGGGCGTGTCCTCAGGAACGTTCACCGACACGTCCGACATGATATCAAACTCAGGGCTGTTATCATTCTCATCCAGAATGGTGATGGACACCTGTCACACGGGCAGGAGACAACTCAAAATTAAATAACACAGAAGGACATGATGGATTTCAGATTCGGAACTGAAAGAGTAAAGAACTCTCTGGATTAAAGAAGAAGCAGGTCTTACCTTCTACACACGGATAAACCCATGAAAAAAGAGAAAGAAATTTAATTAGACACGGATATATTCAGCACAAAAAGGTATATTAATATAATTGAATAATATAAAGTGAACTGCTAGATTCTACTTTAGTTGCTATGTGTTTTCTATGGTATTTCAAGTGGTTGCTATGGTCTTGCTAAGTAGGTGCACTAATATTCCTGATATTGATGTTTATAGACAATAAAAATTTACCACAGTAGAGCCTCGTTTAGGCCCTCCGTCATCAGCGACCACAGTGAGAGTGTAGGAGTCACCCTTCTCTCGATCTATAAGCCCAGTTACAGTGATCCGACCCTGTGAAACACACACACACACACACACACACACACACGTGCAAAACACATAATTTTTACATAATAAACTTACATAACATACATTACATCCAACCCTACACAATGGGATTAATCTATTCTTTTTTTTCCCATTTTCTCCCCAATTTACACGGCCAATTACCCAACCCACTCATTAGGACTCTCCCTATCACTAGTGATGCTCCAACACACCAGGAGGGTGAAGACTAACACATGCTTCCTCTGATACATGTGAAGTCAGACTCCGCCTCTTTTCGAGCTGCTGCTGATGCAGCATTACCGAGCAGCATCACAGCGCTAACGCTCGGAGGAAAGCGCAGCGACTCGGTTCTGATACATCAGCTCACAGACGCCCTGTGCTGCAGACATCACCCTAAGAGTGATGTGGGGAGAGAGCGCCATCTACCCACCCGGAGGGAGCAGGGCCAATTGTGCTCCCTCTGAGCGCCGGCAGCTTGATGGTAAAGCTGCATGAGCGGGATTCGAACCTGCGACCTCCCGCTGACAGTGACAGCGCTTTAGACCGCTGGACCACTCAGCGCCTTTTAAAATTCCATCCTATTCTAGGCGTCTCTCACCGTAATGCTGTCGATCTTGAAGAGGGCGAGGGCAGCGGGGGACGTGTCGGGGTCGAAGCGGTAGCTCAGCTGGTTCAGGTTATCTGCAGACTGAGCTCGGACCTGGATGACCTCGGTTCCGGTGGCGATGTTCTCATTCAGAGAGGTTTCATAACCGGCCAGCATGAAGGCCACCGCTTCATCCAGCTCGTTCAGCAGAGTGACGTACACGCTGCAGAAAGCCCGGTTAAAGGGAGGGGCCTGATCTGTGGCTGAAATATTCATGAGATAACTGGTCTTGGTCTCGTAATCCAGGTAGTCCACTGTGGTCACCAAACCCGTGCTGATGTCCACCTCAAACTTACGATCCGATCCAGCAACCATAGCGTACGATACCGCGCCCCCGTCTCCTGCAGAACAACAAGTACAGAGAGCTTAACCCAAAATCACACTGGATGATTAATAAATCATACGTCATTTAAATAAATTATATCAAAAAACACAAATACTGTAATACTGTAATAAATGTTTCTATGGATTTAGGTGGATTTAAGGTTTTGTTAGCACTAAAAAAGCTCCTTCATTTTCTTTATAAATAAAGCTATAGAGATGTAACTTAATTATATAGTTGATGTTGAGCCAAAATCTCCTTACAGGATGATGCATGATGTCTATTTTCAGTTTTTGACAAAATGCAGATTATAGCTCTCACACAATAACCTTGTATCTTTGCAGAAGAAGAGAAAACGTCTTCTTCAAAACTATTTTAAAGCATTTCTATTGGTCCATTAATTATGGACTGTTAAAAAATGCAAATATTAACTGGCATTATCACAATACAGTCCTACTGTGTATAATGTGTATAATGTGTGTACAGTGGACAGCAGTTTTGCAGAAAGTACTGGAGCATCCAAAGCACAACTGCCAGACTTTGCAACCGCTTCTTCCCCCAGGCCATTAGACTCCTCAACACACAGAGACGGAAATGAAACCCCCTCACTCCTTACACATTCTGACACACACACACACAAAACATCTAACCTTCACCCACAAACAGTCACACATCTGCACTGCTCTATCTGATGCTCTTCCAGGCACAAATTTATCAGAAAAAACACCTGCAGCAAAAATACTGCACAAAACAAGCACTGTATTTGTTAGTTAAGAGGTTTGATGTATAATTATCTGTTTAATTCTGCTATTTTTCTGCTATTTATCTTCATCTGATACAGTTTCACTCTCGTCAGCACTGAGACCTGTAGAGACGCTGTTATAAGATGTGATGCTACAGAGTGTAAAGGTCAGCAGTGTTTCAGAAGTGAAAACAGAAGTGTAGCAGGAGCACAGTGAGACGCACTGAAGGTTCTGAACACTTTCAATATTACTGCAAGTCATATGAAAACTCATTATGACAGAAATATGTAATGTGTTATATGTGATCGAAACATCATCATCATCATCATCATCATCATCATCATCATCATCATCAGCAGCAGCAGCAGCAGTATTGATCACTGACTGACTTAGTTAGATAATTATACCCAGTTTTAGTTGATGCAGTTTCTCCAGAATTTAAATTTTGACCAGTTCATTAAGATTAAGTTAATCATGCGAGACTTCTATAAAAATTTCAACTGTTTACTAAACCAAAATATTCAGATTACAAAGAAAAATGTAAGTTCTTTCCATATTTGTAGTTCAGAGTTCATGGTGAAAGACTGCAACTTCAAGCCTCAGCAGCATGATGTCACGCATAAATTAACATAATTAAGCAAAAACTTAACAATTAACATTACTAAACAGGCAACAGTCTTATCAAATATTCCAACTAATAATACAAATTTTAAGTTATAATTTATTATTTCCATAATGGCTCTAACACAGATACGTTATGTGGATTATTAATAAATTACCAATAAAATAAATCACATTTTGGTTCACTACACTGACATGCCATAAGTTACGGGACTTTATCATAAAGTGTTACCTCAGAGGAAGGCGTAGGAATTCCCACACCTGTATAAGTCATGAGGTGTTATCTTGTGAGTTAGATTGGACACTGGCCAGGTGACTTTTGAACTATGAGCTGATAGTCTGAGCTGATTGTGTACATGTGCACCAGAAATACATAATACAAATACATCAGGCATTACCACACACAGTTAAAAATCTCTAAATCATCCCAAAATAACTGAACTGAGATCTACCATTTAGTGTTCATTTAACTGTAACATGTAACTGAAAGAAGAAGCATATATAGAGTTTAATATTGGTTAATATTAGTAATTCCACACTGAAGCATAGGCATGTGTGTGTGTGTGTGTGTGTGTGTGTGTGTGTGTGTGTGTGGGGAAGTTAGAGGCGGAAGTGTTTATAGGCTGTCTCAGCACTCACGCGTCACCAATGGAAACAACAATGGAAAACTACCATAGAGATGCAGAAGAACATCAAAGCCTTTATCCTCTTTAAAAAACAGAACAAATGAACACTGAGTCAATATAGAGACCAGACTACTGACTGACTCTAACAGACTTTAAATAGAGCTTTCAGATTCTCATGTGATCCACTGGAAGGAAACACAACGCTGGACTGAGAAGCACTCTCAGAATACACAGATACAATGATACAGATATAAGGAGAAACTGGTAACAGTGATAAATAATCAGTAACTTGGCAACCCAAGCACTTGATATCTAAATGTTTGTGGAGATCGCTTCCATTAAACACATTGTCTAGACCCTGTTCCGTTAGAGGGGTAATGAAATAACCAACATTAACTTTGCCACATTACCCTTCAGTAATGCTCACTACCTTTATGTCACAACAGCCAAGGTCATAAAGCAGTTTTCCGGGACAGGTTCCACTCAGACCAGGTCTCCCCAGGGTCGACCAAATAAACTGTGTCCAAGTGGCTTTAAAAATAGATGCATGAGTGCTGCCAGTTTTGCTGCAGAGCTTGAATAAGTAGGAAATCAGCCTGCAGTGCTCAGACCATACACCACTCACTGCATTAAATGTGTCTGCATGCCACTGTCCTAGAAGGTAGCCTCTTCTGAAGCTGATGCACAAAAAAGTCTGACTAAGATAATCTGGTTTGGCTCAGATGGTGTCTAGCATGTGTACCATGAAAACTGTTCTTTGCTTACAGTGAAGCATGGTGGCGGTAGCATCACGATCTGAAGCTATATTAGTGCTGCCAGTACTGGAGAGCTGAATTCCTACTTGTACTGATCCACATGATTATTTCCCAACACAATAACGACCTCAACACGCCTCCAAGATGACAACTGCTTTGCTGAGGAAGCTGAAGATAAAGGTGAGACTGGGCAGGTACTGTATGTCTCTAAACCTAAACCCAACTGAGCACCTGTGGGTCCTCGTGGAGGAGAGGAAGAGGATTAGAGTGGACCCTGTGAAGCTTTAGTGACTCTATGCCCAAAAGAGTTAAGACAGTTCTGACAAAAAATAATGGTGACCACACAAAATATTGACTAAAGTCATAAAATATTACGTATATAATGTATATAATGTAAATTATGTCTCTAAGTGAAGTGAATTGTGCACCTGTGTCGGGGTCAGAGGCTCGCACCACAATAACAGAGGTTCCAATCCCAGCAGTCTCTCTGAGTCCCAGTCTATTATACTGCTGCTGAGTGAAGATAGGACGCTCATCATTCACATCCTCTACATACACTATCACCTACAGAGAGAGAGAGAGAGAGAGAGAGACAGAGAGAGAGAGAGAGAGAGAGAGAGAGAGAGACAGAGAGAGAGAGAGAGAGAGAGAAAGAGAGAGAGACAGAGACAGAGAGAGAGAGAGACAGAAAGAGAGAGAGACAGAGACAGAGAGAGACAGAGAGAGAGAGAGACAGAAAGAGAGAGAGACAGAGACAGAGAGAGACAGAGAGAGAGACAGAGACAGAGAGAGAGATAAGACTTTTTTGTCTGATGATTATTTGATAGATGGTGAGATTCAGAAATTTCATCAAAAACAACATGGGTTTTTGGCTGGAAACAACCGTAGCAATCTGGCAACCCTGGTTACAGAGCACTGCTATATACAATGGTATATAAAAGGGAAGAATAAAAATTAACACTCATTTTTATATCCTACTTGCACAAATTAAAAATATATAAAGTGTTCAGCATCACGTATCCCACTCTGTATCAGTTTACTCTACTGCTTCTCTGCTTGCTGTTTTCCAGCTGATAGATATGAGCTGTACAGGTGTAGGTGATATTAATATAGCTATTATTGAGATAATTTAGCCCTCTGGGTTTCTGTGCTCTCAATATTGCTTTAATTTAATGTAGAATTCTCTAAATACAGCATGGGGCACTGTGGCACACTGATAAATATCTGATAGTTGAGATGCAGAGTGAGACAGGCTGTACAGTACAATCTGAATGTTCTTTTAAACTGTTAAACATACTTAATATGTCTAACTTAATGTTAGTTAAACATTTTATACACCTTTTCTCTCTCTTTCCCATCCTCCCATTCCTCCAGTGTTTACAGTATCAGATGAGTAGCACTCTGCAGGGTTGTGTAGTTGAGGTTTATGACGTTTTATAAAATATGTGAAAGCAGAAGTGGAATAAATTTTGCAACAGGAACTCTGTGTGGTGAAACGCTCTTATACAGCTGTTCTGGGGGTTTGTGTTAGTTTTAATCTAGACCTTCATTAGAGGTCAGTTTATAACCAGTTTATAAACTACACAGAGCTCGGCTGGTTATTTTCAGTATTTAATCTACTCACTCCTCACCACAGCTGTGATACTACCTGCTGTTCTTAAACCACTGAGAATCATACACCACCCAACATGAAAACACCACCCAATATAATATACACACCCAATATAAACACTCATAGATATTTGTTGATTTTATTTTGATGATTTGGACACACCTTTCAGTGCGTTTTCTTTATTTTCATGATTATTTACATTGTAGATTCTCACTGAAGCATCAAAACTATGAATGAACACATGTGGAGTTTTATGTACTTAATAAAAAATGAGCTGAACCTCCACAGTCACCGGACCTGAACCCAATCCAGATGGTTTGGGGTGCGCTGGAGCACAGAGTGAAGAAGGCAAAGGAGCAACAAGTGCTAATAAACACCTCTGGGAACTCCTTCCTTCCTTCAAGACTGTTGGAAAACGTTTTATTTCAGGTGGCCACCTCTTGAAGCTCATTGAGAGAATGATGCCAGGAGTGTGCAAAGCAGTAATCAGAGCAAAGGGGGGCTTTTATTTTGATGAAACTAGAATATAAAACATGTTTTTTTTTCAGTTATTTCACCTTTTTTTTGTTAAATACATAAAACTCCACATTTCAGTGAGAATCTACAGTGAGAATCTACAATGTAAATAGTCATGAAAAAGAGAAGGTGTGTCCAAACTTTTGGCCTGTACTGCATATATTGCCCCTTTAAGAACATATATAAACACACACGCACCCTGACAGAGCTCCTCATGCTGCCCTGGTCGCTGTTGTAGGCCTCCACCTCCAGCAGGTGTGAGCTGCTGGTCTCTCTATCCAGAGCTCGCTGCCCGCGGGTGATTAGACCCGACAGCAGGTCTATACTGAACTGACCTCCACTGTTACCTAAAGAGGAGAAAAACACACACATTCTGATTATAAAATTAATCTGCGTCTAAAGTCTCCTATTGGCTGGTAGATGTATACTCATAATGGACTGTTATTCTGCTCATATGCCAATTTTGGTGAATAAAAAGATAAAAATTTAAGTAAAAGTTAAAGTGCAGTTTTGCAACTAAAGAGCTGAAAATCCACTTCCTTCATGACTAAACTACAGAATAAAACTGAACTGCTAATCTATTAATAATAATATAATTCAGGACTTGAATTACTGAATTATATGATTATTAAAAAAGTGTACTGAACATTTTGTAAATCACAATTAAGAGTTAGAGCTTAGCGCTGTGGTTAGCAGCTAATGCTAATGCTAATGCTGCTCCAGTCTGGGTGCTGGAGAACTAAACTGAATCTCCTGTATAACTCTGTACTTCAGTGGAGTGTCTTTACTGCTCCTTAATACCTGACTGATAGAATTCATACATAAGGAGCACCGGATTATAAGGAGCTCTGATGATTTTTGGGGAAATTAAAGGATTTTAAGTGCAGCTTAATATAAGGAACTATTCTTTTATAAATGCACACACTATAACTATTGGTGCAGCATTTGCGTGCTATATTATGACCTGATGTCTGGAGTTTAACAGTGACTAAACTGCATCAGATTAAAGTGAAGAGAGAGTAGTGCTAGCGTAGCCGCCGCGGCGCTCAGCCTGCTGTCTGTGGTGAAGATGCACCACAGTGTTTACAGGCCTGTGGTTTCACTCATCTGTGAGCTGTGGTGTTTTGTTATTTCTGAGTGTGTTGTTTATTGTGATGGTGTGTTGGGTACAGTTGTGTGAGGTACTGTGTGAGGCTCGGGAACATCTGGAGAAAGAATTGAAAGTGTGGGAGCAGGAAGAGCACTCACCCGAGAGAACTCGGTACAGAACCCTGCCATTCTCCCCCTGATCTGCATCTGTAGCCTGGACCTGCACACACACACACACACACACACAGAGAGAGAACATACATTATATTGACAAAAGTATTGAGACTTTTATGTACTTTTTAATTAGACTTTTAAGTTTTGAGAGAAAAGTATTCTTCTGAAATCAAGGGTATTAAAAACATTCCATCCTGCTTTTGTTGGAGTAACTGTCTCTACTCTTCAGGGAAGACTTTCTACTAGATACTGGAACAATGCTGTAAGAATTTGATTGCATTCAGGAACAAGAGAAGAGCATTAATAAGGTCTGGATGTTGAATGAGATAACCTCAAACCATCTTTTTAAAACAGTAAAGTGTAAAATGGATGAAACAGAGAACAATAACTGATATAAACATATGGATTTATTTATTATAACAATGTGTTAAAAGATGTTTCACATCATAGCAAAGATCCATTTAACCAGGCAAAAGCATTTAACCACTCAAACAGTTCTGTGGTTCTCAGTTTTCGGTGTATCTTGATGAAATAACAATATGTTCCACATATATCTGAATAAAGATGGAACAAAACCTTATATCTGCAAAACAATCATTTTCTGACTGTTGGAGTAAAAACACCAATTTATGCAATTTTAGTCATTTCCATCTCCCACTCAGTATCAGGGATTCCCCCCCAACACACAGTGCTTAATATGAGTCACAGTGTTTCAGAAACCACTTTAGAGTCTCTGAACTGTAAATTCACAGTTAAAGAGAGAAAAAGAGAAGATTTTATTATAAATAAATATGTAAATATGGCCTGTTTCCATTGGTGCTGTGAAAATACTGCATTTCTGTTTTTATCTTTTTACTGTGGTTTTTAATGTGGTGTTTTGATATTTTTAATGAGGTGGTTTGAAACGGGAATAGTGTCCTATGCCTTTGGCCACGCCCCTCTGGATCACTGCACTGACCTGTGGGACACAGTCAGACTGAAAGTGTGAACAGAAAATAATTACACACGTTTATTTCCTTTGTGTTTATTGGAACAATAGAAAAAACAGAGGCTAGGATTGGATTTTAAAATAAGTTTGAGACTAGAATCAGGTTTTAGATTATGTTTGAGGCTAGGATTAAGTTTAGAAATGAGGTTGGGAGTAGGATTTGTTTTTAAATTGAGAGATTGAGGCTAGGATTAGGTTTTGATGTGGATTGAGGTTAGGATTAGGACCAGGATGAATGTTAGGTTTAGTCAGGGTTAGCAGTATTAGTTCATGTGTTAATGATGCTGTTATTTTTGATAAATGTACAAAGGACCACTGATAATCTTATCATTTTACTATTTGTACACAAAACAGAGTCCAGTGATTATCTCACCCTCATAACTACAGTTCCTCTATTTAAGGTATTTTAGTAATGTATAAATCTGAATAAAGACCTTTCAGAGGTAGATTTAGGATGTTTTAAGACAAACTTAAGATAAAAACATTTCAAAAGGATCTGCAGACACACACACACACACACACGCTGAGGCTGAGGTACCCCTCCTGGAGACTCATTAGTTTTATAAAGAGATTTGGGGAGGGGGAGAAGAAAGCGGGTGAGAGAGGAGGAGGAGGGACAGATAGAGAGAGAGAGAGAGTGAGAGAGAAGAAAGGGTGAGGGTCACTTTCAGATAGATGAATAGGTCCTGCAGAGTGGGACGTACCATTCTAAAGCCTGCAGGGGTCAGAAACTATAGAAAAACAGGTTTTTACTGGAAACTGTCCATAAATTACAGTCTATCCACATTAAAGTATCCATACTGAGCCCTGATTGGACGTTCACTTAGTGAATTTAACTAATCAGCAGTGTTTTAGCTAATGTTAAATCAAACACGGCATTGCGGACCCCTGATTTACACCCTCTCGGCCCTCGGCCCCCCTCTCTTTCACTCCTCCATCCAACACTCTGATTCCCAGAGTGAAAGAAAGACAGAAAAGGAGGGAAGACAGCAGCACACCACACAACACTGCCTGCTCCTCGAGGTAAACTTATATTTAAATAAAACTCTTCAAATATTTAAAAACTCTAAAATATATATAAAAACTAATATATATGGGGGACAACAGGTGCTCCTCTGGGAACTGGTGAGACGGATCTTTAAAGATCACGTGTTTGGAAATGAGATGAGTGAAACGTTTATAAAGTGAAATATAATGCGTATAAAGCTGTAAAAGGGTTAAACTGTATATTTAAGCCGAGAATCATCTACAGATCTTTGTTTTTAACTGTGTGCTAATACACATGATGTACTGTGATATTAGAGATAATTGTAAGTAGAATATTCAGTTTTGGGATCTCAAACTGTGTCAGTTACATCTTATATATCACTAATGCTTCAAAACCATTGTGCTTTAAAAATAACTTTATTAGAGAAAAGTATTTTTTATTTTTAAATATTTGCATTTTACATTTATTTAAATATATTTTAACATTAATATTAACTGTTTATTGTTTATTTAAAGTGATTTGGGATTTTCTCTTTTTGAACTGCTTTAAATGAGAGCAAAAAAAAACAGCAATGTGGGATTAGCATGACAACAGACATTTTTTTTGTATTGTGAAATATATTGCAATATTACAAACAAAATACAGGAATTTGTCACACGATTTCCCCAGAAGTTATTGATCTAACATGTAATAATATAAACAGAGTCTTCTCTGTAGCAGAGTTGTAGTTTGACATGCAGTATAGAATTATTTGATTGAATTTATTTTATTTAGTGTAACACTGCATACTCTGCAATGATGATCCTAAAACTATATATTGAGAAGCCCTTTTAAAATAGATTCACAATAATTGTTATTATATATTTGGGCATTATACACACATCATCAAATGCTACTATTTAAATGAATAACCATTTAGGTAAAATATAAACATATTTATTAAAAACAGAATACATACACTGCCATGAAAAAAAATATCAGGGAAACACTAACCCCTGTATAAGCTGTGAGGTGTTATCGTGTAAGTGAGGTTGAACATGGGCCAGATGCTGTTGCCAAAACGACAAGAATTATGGGAGTTTGAGTGGAATCTGATGGTGGATGTAGATGGATAGATGGGAAATTTTATTTTTGAAGCACAGTCCACAGTGTCACACGTGTATCAGGAATACATTATAAAAGGCATTACCTCTCACAGTGTACAGTGCAGTGGGAGGTAATGATGGTGACCAGCGGTCTCTGGTTAGAACTGTCCATGTCCACTGTTCATGATACAAGTAAAGGGACACGATAGATAATCACGTCCCGTGACTGAGGCATGTCAGTATATAAGTGTGTGTGTGTATAAGTGTGTGTGTGTGTGTATAAGTGTGTGTGTGTGTGTGTATAAGTGTGTGTGTGTGTGTATAAGTGTGTGTGTGTGTGTGTATAAGTGTGTGTATAAGTGTGTGTGTATAAGTGTGTGTGTGTGTGTGTATAAGTGTGCACATGTTTAAGCTGGTGAGGGATGTGTGAAACTTGCTTTATGGTCTTTTTTCAGTATTTCTGGCATTTAGTTTTGGACTAATTTCACGTCTCGATGTGTTCTTCACTAAACGGTTTGGCCACGCTCTGAACCGCCGACTTTAACATGCTGACATTTACCATCACTACTGAGCCGGAATTACTGATCAGTGTAGTGAGTGTGTGTGTGTGTGTGTGTGTGTGTGTGTGTGTGTGTGTGGATTTTATTTAAGGGGGGTTAATAAACCTAATTTGTATTTTGCAGGAGAAAGCACTTGTCAAGCTTCCTTGCTTGTTTGCACATATATTTAATAGGGATGTAATTGGCTCAAATGCCAGCAGTGTGTGTGTGTGTGTGTGTGTGTGTGTGTGTGAAAGACAGTGTTCTGGTTTGGGTATTCTGTTGAGTCCCATTGACTCAGCCAATGAGATGCAAGCCCAGACAAAGGCTCAGCACTGGTGCATGCTGGGAGCAGATTAGTCCCGTTACTGTCAGTGACGCAACTTCCAATAAAAGAACAAAAGAAACGACTTAATTCCTCAAAGCTTTTGTTAAAATGTTTTTACAGGTTTACAGTGAGGTGAATAACTAATGACACCCCATGATTTTTTTTTAGACAATCAATCAATCAATCAATCAATCAATCAACCTTTATTTTCACTCGGTAAATACATTGAGGGTTACCCTCATTTTCAATGTAGCCGAGCATTTAAATAAAATTAAAGAGACTGAAACTTAAATTTAAATTATTAAACCAAGCAAACAATGTAAGATTTAAAATTCTAAATAAAAGAATAAAACGTAGAGCAAAAAATGATAAAAAGTAAAAAATATATAAAAAATAAAAGGGAAGAAAATAAATGAAATAAAAATGTAAAAGTCCAAAAGTAAATTACTCAATATTTAATATCTGTTTCAAATCTATTTAAAAGCTGCTTTTTCAATCAATAACCCGACAATCAGTATTTAAATACATTTCTACAGAAATTCTAAAAGGTTAGACACACTTTATGTTATGCACTGATGTAAAGGTCATTTCTGGGTTAACACTATTTCACCACACAACTAAAATATATCTCTGTATATATATGTCTGTGTTTCACACTGGCTAAAAAATAAAGTTCTAATGAAAGACTAAACTAAACCACACAGAGGAGGAGGAGGTTAATAAGAAAAGCTGTGACCTCTGTGAACTCTACACACTCTCACTGTGTAGAACCAGATTCAGGCGTTTCTATTAAACTGGCCTCCTGCATTGTTAGCAGTTTTGTGGTGAAAAGAAAAAATCGAAGGACTGTGTTTAATCTGAGACACCTCCTCACATCCTCCTACACACACTCACACACACACACACACACACACACACACAAATCTACACCAACTAGATCACAACTACAGCGTGAAATATCTGTTCAAACCCAGCAGGAGCTGATTTCACATGCAGGTTCCTCACAGGTGGAGTTAGAATGTGATGAAATGTGCTGAGCTGTTATTAGTCTCTGATATCAGTGGTGATCAGGTTCAGGCTGGTCTTTAACAGTAGAATTCTGAATCAGTTTTTCCTGCTATAGGAAATGAATGGTCACCTGTCGAACTGTTGCTTTCCAGTGTGAACGCAGGGTAAATAAAACCTGATGTTTTGGAGATGATCTGCTCAAGCCATCTAAAGTCAGCTCTTCTCCATCCATCACCCATCACAGATCAGCTGCTCATCATCCATCTTACTCTCCACTACTGATTACATCCAAGCTCACATCAACTCTAAATGCTGACATTAGTGGCGCTATTATACTCCTGAATATATAAAACCTATATGGATGTATAAAAGACTTTTTAAAATGTATTTAAAAGCTGTTTGATCAGTGGTAGGATGGTCCCCCCTTATATGCCAGTCTTGGTTCCTCCCAGTGTTTCTTCCTCCTCCTGCAGCTCTGAGGGAGTTTTTCACTGGGGGTTCTGTATTCTGTATTTTCGATGTTTAATGTTTTGTCTGATTCTTTGTCCTGTAATCATGTTTCTGTAAAGCTGCTTTGTGAAACACCAATTGTAAAAAGTGCTATAATAATACATTTGATTTGATTTGTTTTAAAACATCACAGTTCAGTTCTTGTAAAAGTGTCTCAGATTCTCAGGCGCCCATTTTTCAGCTTTCTCTTCTCTTCCTGTTTTTTTCCTCCAACAGATCCAACATGGACATCCTACAAAACGCCACTCTGAACGACTCTACTCCTCTTTACTCTTCCCTTACTCCCTCCCTCTACAACCTCTCCACTCCTTCATCCAATCTCTCCATCCCTCTCCCTCCTCTCCTTCCTCCTTTCTTCACCCTTCACCACCCGCTGCCCACCATCATCTTCACGCTCTGCCTCTTCCTTCTGTTCGGGGGCTGCGTGAGCCTCCTGGCGCTGTGCTGCTCCTCCAGGAGGTCTGAGGAGCTGGACGGGGGAGGCTGTGGTCCAGGAGACGTGCTCTACTGCGGCCGGTCTTTACCCAGCGAGCCTCAGCTGAAGCTGTGGAAGCGTCTGGGCTCAGTGCGGAGATCCTTCTCCTCAGCGCCGTCCTTCAGGAGACCTCCACCTCCATCAGCCTCCGCCCAGAGACTCCCGTCCAAACTGTCCCTACAGCTGGAGGAGGACCGGAGAGACCCGCAGGTCCAGATCACCCTGCCCTGCTTACTACAGTACGCTACTGAGATATAGAGACACACACACATACACACACTACACTACAATACACCATTCACAGACGACCTGCTACACACACACCTCCACTGGACTAAAGTATTGCCAGACCTGCTCTTTTATTGCTTCTTCTGAACTGAAGTATTTTATGTATTATTAAAAAGCGTTTATCCTGCTTTTGCTGGAGTAAAAACGCAAGGGGAAGACTTTCTATTAATTTTTTTTTTTAGAGCTTTGCTGTGAGGATTTGATTGCATTCAGCAACAAGAGAAGCATAAGTGAGGTCAGCATGTTGGATGATCGATCACCTTATCCCCAAACACAGACTGTAAAAAAGATGGACGCCGTGTCGCTGTTCACATTCATTCAATAAAAATGAAGCCAAAATCTTCCTCCATGTTGGCGATCCTGAAACCCGAGTCTGTAGAGCGCAGTAGAGACCAGAGGAGGGAGAAAGACTGTGGAGAGACGCCTACTCATTTAAATAACCCCGCCCCTGAGGGCTGCCTCCACAGAGCTCACACAGTCTATGGTCCCGCCCCGGCTAGGGGTAACCACACCCTTTTACAGTAACCACACCTTTGGTCCCGCCCCGGCTAGGGGTAACCACACCCTTTTACAGTAACCACACCTTTTTGAATAGAACTGAAAAACGTTTTAAAAAACGAATTCTGGGGGATATAAAAATTTGACAATATAAGCAGAGGTTACACTAGCTGCTGCATTTAAATAAAGGAGGTAGAATTACAGTATATTAGAAAAAAACGTGATTGAAAGTTGTTCTGTTTTGAAACCTATGGGGATGGGTGGAGTTACGCAGCTTTCTGAAACCGAACAGCAGGGGGCGCCCGACCTGTGGTGGCTTCACTTTTGAGAGATGATGCTCCGTCCAGCTATATACAGGCTATGTCCCCAACTCCAAACTCCAAACTTCAAACTTCAAACTTCAAACTTCAAACTCAAAATCCCAAAAGTACTGGATGGAGCACCATAGAAGCAGAAGCTAGTATTGTGACCTATGAAAGCTGAAGAACACTGCAGTGCACTGTGGGATACGTGAGAGGGCTCTCCTGTACTGAATGTGGACGTGCGTCGTGAGTCGTGGATCTGTTTATGTGGACAATTCTAGCCAGATGCTGCCGGTCACGATCATTTCCACCCACAAGTGATCAGAATGATGGATCAGGATGTTGGGTTATTATTTTTTTCAACCTCCTCGTCATCAAAATCATCCCAAAACCCTAAACTCCTGCCCAAAGTCGTCCCAACTCCCCGAGTAATTCCAAATCTGATCTATTCTTTACACCTGATATTATAGCGCATCATTATGTCTACAGGCTCATGTTTATCTGCCATGTTGTCAAATGTTTGAACTTGTTTTTCTTTTTGTTTTTGTAATAAATCAAATTTAGCGATTTTGCATTTTCTTCTGTTTTTTGGTGTTTTTTCATGTTTTGTTTTTTTTGGGTGAATAAAAAAAGCTGTCCAGGACTTTTAAAATAATACACTTTTCTATTATGTTATGTCAGGAACAGTAATGGTGTTCCCAAGTTAATTTGACCTGGTTCATGTTTAATTATATTATCCAAAATATATCTAAACCCCACCCCCAAAAAATCCTAACAAGCAGCGTAAATATATCATTACTAACTCTGTTACTAATTATTCTGCTAATATTTATATTAAGTGCAATGGTGTTCATTACCTCTAACAGGTAACGGTTCAAATATGATAATTCACTTGTTTTTTCATTAAAAAAATACATGTTCAACCTTTTTTTTTTATATTTCACTACTTTACATTATTTTATTACTTTTTTACTTTTGAAAGACCAACATATAAAACATGATAGTTTTATATAACATTAAAACATAACATTGCAATTTAGTTTTAGTTGTAGTTTAGTTTTTGCAAAACTGTGAGATGAACCATTTTCATATTATATGTTGATTACAGTGATTAATTAAGGCAAGCAGAAGAAGTTTCATACTGAAATAAAAAATACTTTAAACTATTTTTCCCAGATCTTCAAACTTTAAAGTGGGTAAATTTGACCCAGGACAGATCAGGAGGATTAAGGAATTGATGTGGAAGGCTGTATTTAGAAGACGACAGCAGCAGCAGCAGCAGCAGCAGCAGCAGTAACACTGCCACAGTACAGCTGCATCTAAACTGGAACTAAAACTGAATATAACTGGACTTTATCCAACATCAACAAAACACTGCCACGACCCGCTCTGACCCACGGAGCTCAGCAACCGCTAAAAAGTTCTGAAGTGGTGCAGAGGCATTCCCAGCACTCTGCCCAGACATGCTGATATAATAGCGCTGTGGGTTGATGGGGGGCTGCCAGGCTGGATGAGGAGCCAGGGGGCTCGGAGGCGATGGGGTTTTCCAGCCGGTTTTGTTGGAGTTGACAGACTTGGCGAGAGTCTGAGAGCTGGAGTGATTTAGAGTAGTGTGTGGAGGGTGGAGTGTGGAGGGTGGAGTGTGTGGAGGGTGTGGAAGTAGCCTGACCAGCAGGACTGAACAATACCAGCCACAGA
Organism: Astyanax mexicanus; assembly: GCF_023375975.1. Lineage (NCBI taxonomy): Eukaryota > Metazoa > Chordata > Actinopteri > Characiformes > Acestrorhamphidae > Astyanax > Astyanax mexicanus. The sequence continues at coordinate 336,571 of NC_064414.1, read as the reverse complement.
AATAAGGATCATGTGTTTTAATGTAAATACTAGTGCAGTACAATATGATATAAGACCAGTTGGTACTTTTGAGGCAGTGTGGGCAGTGTGCCAAGTCCTGCTGGAAAACAAAATCCATAAAATCTCCATAAAAGTTGTATTCAGCAGAGGGAAGCTGCAAGATATGAAGTGCTGTAAGATTTTACGGGAAAAACAAAACTGAGTTTGGACTTATATATATATATTATAATAGAACACAGTGGATCAACACCAGCAGATGACAGACATGACTCTCCAAACCATCACTGATTGGTGGAAACTTCACACTAGACCTCGAGCAGCTTTTCCAACTGATTCTTTGGTTTTCATTGGCTGAAAGCCATAATCACCAACAATAAAAGCATGTATTGCAAAAATGCAATATACGTGTATATACTACATTTATGTAACATTTTGAAACGAACTAATTCACAGGATTAAGCTTCAAAATCCTGATTACATCTCACTAATGTGTTTTTTACAGCTTTTCATAAAAATGTATTTAGTTTTACAGATAAATGTATTGGTCAATTTAAAACAATTTAACTGAATGTATTTGTTTATTTGGTTTATAATTCAATTATATCACATAAAATTTGTTTAATTGGACATACCTTCAGACCAGTGCGTTTTCAGATATATATATATATTGTGTGTATATAATATTAATATTGACTTTTCCACTGTTTTGATCACAGTTTATAAAAGCACGATTAGGAGGAAGATCATGAAACACAATATCATTGTTTATTATATTATTTTTCACTGTCTGCCAGTGCATTGTAATGTTATCAATAATATATCATGTTTTTAAAGTGGGGAAAGGGGTTAAATAAATGTAAAAACCTATGTATATATGTAGATTGTAAATACCTGCAGTATGCTGGTTCCTCTGGGTGCACTCTCCAGTATTGTGGCATCATAGCTGTTCTGGAGGAAGATCGGTCTGTTGTCATTAACGTCCAGCACTTCCACCAGCACTGTAGCCGTGCCCGTCTTCCTGTCTCCTGCAGGACCGTTATCTACAGAGGGATTAATTACAACAACTGTGAATTTCAGTTTAAATTAATGCATTTCTCAATTAAAAAAATAAATCAGTAATATGCATGCTTTCTTATGTCTGCTTTCTCATGATAATGACTTATAACATAAGCTTCAATACATAAATACAATAGTACAGTATATAGAAGCTGTGGAGTTTTGTAGTTAACTGTTAAACTCTGTATGTTTCAGTCAGTTCTACTGAAATCACTCATCACTATATTTCAGTTCTCTATGAATAAACAACAAAAGGTTTTTAGGCCCTATAATAGAACCCTGTGGGACTCCAAAATAACATATACAGTCATATGAAAAAGTTTGGGCACCCCTACTAATCTTAATCATTTTTAGTTGTAAATATTTGGGTGTTTGAACAGCCATTTCAGTTTGATATATCTAATAACTGATGGACACAGTAATATTTCAGGATTGAAATGAGGTTTATTGTACTAACAGAAAATGTGCAATATGCATTAAACCAAAATTTGACCGGTGCAAAAGTATGGGCACCCTTATCATTTTATTGATTTAAATACTCCTAACTACTTTTTACTGACTTACTGAAGCACAAAATTGGTTTGGTAACCATAAACAAATATACAAAATATACAAAACACTTTTTCATCAGTGATGTTTTACTCTCTGAACTATTCGCAGTTTAACATGTATTCTGACTAGTGACGTCCAAGCGCTTGCACACCACTGTATAAACATATATATATATAAACATGTGTATATATATTTATAACCTGAACGCTGCACATTATTCTGGAGTTTGGGCAGATATTAATAAGCGGTGGTCTGTTCTGCAGACTCTGATTTAAATAGTGTTCAGACTCTGTTCTCTGCTCTGTCTGACAGGTTGTGTTTAATCCGACCAAACACCACAGATCAGAACACACACACACACACACACACACACACACACACCGTCAGCTGCACAGGTTTCACTACAAACAGGAAAACCTCAGCACCCTGCTCTCGCTCGCCTCGCTCTCGCACAGGAAGTGAAGGTGCTGCACTAAACTCTCGCGCACACTGCAGAGTGCAGCACACAAAAACACTCACACACACACACACACACACACACACACACACATATACACACACACACACACACACATATACACACACACACAAACCTACACAAACACAAACACACACACACACACACACCAAACCTTCACACCTTTACCCATGTTATACCTGCAGCTAACACACACACACACACACCTACACACACACATATACACACACACATATACACACACACACCTACACACACACATATATACACACAAACAAACCTACACAAACACAAACACACACACACACACACATCTATACACACACATATATACACACACACAGACACACCTATACACACACACACACACAAAATCACTGCCAGCCACATCTGAAGTCTCACCGATGGCCTCTATAATAAGAGTGTAAGACGCTTGTGTTTCACGATCCAGATCCACCACAGTGCGCACCACACCGGTCCTGAAGCCCACACTGAACTTCCCATCCTGATTCCCACCTGCACACACACACACACACACACACACACACACACACACACAGACGTCACACTTATTACACAATTGTACACAAGAGAGAGTGCTACTCTCACAGATACTGGTGAGCACGTTAAGCATAATAAGGTAAATAAGTAATTAATAAATAAGTAATTCAATAAAAAAATTCATTCAAACAACAATTTTTATATATACTTGTTATTACAAAGTAATAACATTTTTATATATACTTGTTCCTTCATTGTTCTTTTTGATGTTAAAGTCTTTACTGTTCAAGGGGATTTTGATGAAGGTGCAAACTCTCTGTGATCAAATTCACAATTGATTTTATGCAAATCTGATGAATAAAAAACACTGTAAACCCCTGTCTGGACAGGATTATTTTCTGTAAAAAATATTTATCAATTCTACTCAGTGATAAAACACCTGCATCCGGACTGCAATTGTAAAAAAAAGGAGGATCAGTGAGTTTTTAGGCTTTTTTTTCTCGGTCACATGACATTACGTAATGCTGTTCAGTAGCTCCTCCATTTCCAGTCACTGTTGTGTTTTTAACGTGGATCTCCGTGGAAACAGTGGCACACCCAAAACGCAATTACGGTGCGCGGCAGTTGACAAATATCTATTTTATTAAACAGGAGGAGACAAAACTCAGAGATGAGCCGTCTATAACATAATCCCAGAACACACTAAACACATGACACTTAAGATCAAGAAATATTAAATAATGATCTTATCTTGCCATGAGTACTTAACCTCACTCACAAGATAACACCTCACCAATTATACAGATGTGAGTGTTCCTAAGTTGTCCCCTAAAAAGGAACATTTCACAATCAATCTACATACTGATGTCCCATAACTTTTGGCGGGTGAGTGTGATTCTACACACTGTGACGGAGCGGGTTATGTTCTGGTGACTGGCTGTAATGTGATGTATGTTATTGTATATTTAGGTTATTGTGGTGTTTGACCTGTGATGAAGTAGCTGAGCTCAGCGTTCAGTCCGGCGTCGTTATCAGAGCAGTTCAGCCGAACCACCACAAAGTCCCGCGGCACACTCTCCAACACCGAGACGTTATACACACGCGGGAAAAACGTGGGCGTCTCGTCATTCACATCCAGAACTGCAGAGAGAAAAAGAGAGAGAGAGAGAGAGAGAGAGAGAGAGAGAGAGAGAGACAGAGAGAGAGAGAGAGAGAGCGAAAGAGAGAGAGACAGAGAGAGAGAGAGAGAGACAGAGAGACAGAGAGAGAGAGAGAGAGAGAGAGATACAGAGAGAGAGAGACAGAGAGACAGAGAGAGACAAAGAGAGACAGAGAGAGAGAGAGAGAGAGAGATCATTAAAAATCACATTTATTAATCACATTGTCACAAGAAAACCATCAAACCATCATACGACGAAGCAAATGAGAGAAAAAAGAGAGAGACAGAGAGAGAGAGAGAGAGAGAGAGAGAGAGAGAGACAGAGAGAGAGAGAGAGACAGAGAGAGACAGAGAGAGACAGAGAGAGAGAGAGAGACAGAGAGAGACAGAGAGAGACAGAGAGAGACAGAGAGAGACAGAGAGAGACAGAGAGAGAGACAGAGAGAGAGAGAGAGAGAGACAGAGAGAGAGAGATACAGAGAGAGAGAGAGAGAGAGACAGAGAGAGAGAGAGACAGAGAGAGAGAGAGAGAGAGACAGAGAGAGAGAGATACAGAGAGAGAGAGAGAGAGAGACAGAGAGAGAGAGAGAGAGAGAGAGACAGAGAGAGAGAGAGATTAGGTTTAACAATATAATTAAATTCTCTGATCCCTTAATGAATTTTAAAGTACAGTATAAAAGTAATGGAAAATTTTGTATTGAAATATTAACATGTTTAATCCTAGAATTGAAATCAAGATATACAACTATAAGCCTATTCTGAAGTTACTGTGCTGTAAACACCACATTTAAATACATACATTTAAGTATTTTCATCTTCTCACCTCAAGGAGAAGGTATAATACAGAATAAACATATCTTTCATTTACTTTTTAAAGGCACAGTAACAAAAAGCAGCCTGTTAAATCCTGTATCCAGTCTTAGACCTTAGTATTCTTTTGTACTTCTGATCCCTCTCCCTCTTCATGTACCACTCACCTGTAGTCCCCTGTTTTTTATTTAGTTTATTTAGAGTTCTTATTTAGACATTGTAAGAGCAGGTTATTATTTTCTGCACTGCTGAGAGTGCTGAATGTATGCAGTGTGCTCAGTGTTAAAGTTTGTTATTTTTGCATCTTTACAAAACTATACTGTCAGTGTTGGCAACCTTTAGTTAAAATGTAGTATTAAGATATAATTGAATTTATTCTCATATTTTGATTATAAGTTTATAGTAAGTTTAAGTAATAGCATCGTGCACATCTTTCAAAATCAAACTGTGTTACAAAGACATTCTATTAACATTTACATTTACTGTATAGCATTTATCTGACGTTTTTATCTAAAACCACTTATACAGTTATTTCTGTTACAGATCTGGGCCAGTGTAGAGTTAGGAGTCTAGCCCAGGGACTCTTATTGTTCCTGGTGTCCTCACAGCACCTATTCATTCATGCAGGGAATTGAACCCAGAGGTTTCAGTCTCCCAGGGGATGTTTCACGCTGTGCTGCACCAACCACTCTAATTTCTCTAATATTTAATGCATGTTTTTAATTAATATCCTTAAAGTGCCGGGCTCTCTGCTACCTGTGATGGTCAGGGTGCTGGTAGAGGTTCGTGGGTACTGTCCAGCATCGAAGGCCACCAGCCGCAGGTAGTACTGTCCAATCTGCTCGCGGTCCAGCACGGCCGTGGAGAACAGCACCCCGGTACTGGTGTTGAGACGAAAGTCCAGCCGGGGCATTCCTACCTGCAGCCCCAGAGTAACCGCCCCATTCTCTGCCTCATCAGGGTCCTGTACCTGAACCTGGATTACACAGATTACACAGATTATGTGTTATAATTATCTTATAATTAGATTCCAGTAAGCCTCACATCTTCACATCCACAAGTAACTTCCATTTATCCTTTTTTCTCATAGAGTAATTTACATTAATATAGCACAGCATTAAAAGCACCTGCCTAATATAGACTAGCCCCACCTATCTGGTACCAAAAGTTATCAGCAGATCCTTTAAGAGGTCCTGTAAGGTGTGTGGGTGGGTCTCCATCAGCATCAGTAAGCATTTTTCACCTGAATGCATCCATAGTGCACATTTAGTGAGTAAACACCACTGCACTACAGATAAAAACACACAAGACCTGTCTGATGTTTTCTTTCTTTGTTTATCTGTATAAGATCAGGCCTTTGTCTCATGTAATATACACTGCTTTACACAGTACACTGACACGCCAATAGTCATGGGATAGCAATATGAAAACGAATTTAGTGTTAGCTCAGTGAAGAGCTTAGGAATTAGGAACGCTCACAATAGAAATAAAAACAAATGAATGTTTTTTTTTACATTCATTCAACATAAAATACGATAACAGCAGAGACTGAGAATTCCAGAAACCCTAAGAAATCGTGAACCATTTCCTGTGAATTACAGTATCAAATCTTTTAAATAGTCCATATCTTTGCTGTCCAATGAAAAACAAGTATCTCTATTTTTGTGCATTTTTAGTTTACTACATAATTTGAACAAATAATTTCTTGACGAATGGACAAATAGATATTCAAATATACCAAAATGACCTGAAATAAACTCTTTTTACATTGAATTCCATGTTTTGGAGACGTCACAAAAGATTTAAATGTTCTTTATTATGTTCTTGCAGATTGAAGCTGTTCTAAAAAGATTTATTCTTATTTTTAAACAGAGTAAATTGTCTGTAGTTTAATACTTATATAATACAATACAACAGGAACCAACCCTGAAGACGGAGGATCCGATAGGCAGGCCCTCTGGAACCTCAGCGATAAACGGCAGGTTGAGGAAGGCAGGGTCGTTGTCGTTGAGGTC
>NC_064414.1:302500-325000 GCF_023375975.1 Astyanax mexicanus | reverse complement strand
TGTCAGGTGCAATCACTAAATATACTCACAGACAAGTTCTTCTACTCTTTAAAGTACAGATCAGTACCTGTAAAGCTGATTAAAGCCTACACAGAATTATGAATTTAAATTGTCTATTTAAAGGGAAATGATCCTAGGTACAGTTTAGTATCTTAGGAATTAGGCCTATTCCAAAACTACACAACATTCTGCAAAGAAACATAAGAAAAGTAATATTGTATAAAGTAAGTAATTGTAATTAGGTAATATTGTATAAATGAAGTAACTGTAATTAAGTAATATTGTATAAAGTAAGTAATTGTAATTAGGTAATATTGTATAAATGAAGTAATTGTAATTAGGTAATATTGTATAAAGTAAGTAATTGTAATTAGGTAATATTGTATAAATGAAGTAATTGTAATTAGGTAATATTGTATAAATGAAGTAATTGTAATTAGGTAATATTGTATAAAGTAAGTAATTGTAATTAGGTAATATTTTATAAAGTAAGTAATTGTAATTAGGTAATATTTTATAAAGTAAGTAATTGTAATTAGGTAATATTTTATAAAGTAAGGAATTGTAATTAGGTAATATTGTAGCAGAAATGAAGTAAAGTTTACTAAAAGAAAGGATTGACTGAAGTTCAGTTCACTTATTTACTCTGTGTAACTCTATTTAAGTCTTGAAACCAAGTTGAAGTTACTTAAATTTATCTGAAATTAAATTTACTTAAAAAAAGCAAATGCAGAAAGATTTTTAACTTTTTAAAAGTAAATTATTGCTTAAATAACACCTACATGATTTATATCAGGATCTTGATTTACCTGAGCGAGTGTTTAGTCTGAACTCTGTGGGGCCCTGCAGTGAGTAGATGAGAGAGGCCTGACCAAACTCTCTCGAAGCGTCCAGATCTACAGCCGTCACAAACAAGACCGTCGCTCCTGAGAGAGAGAGAGAGAGAGTTTGAGAGTGAGAGTTCTATGACAGTCATGTTAGTGTGAGCTCCCAGATTTTCTTGTTGTTTTCTGGTTTTAAATAAGAGAAATCATAAAATAATATGAATAAACTCTACATAAGGGATCAGTAAGTATGGATCTACAAAAAACAAGACTAAAAACAACAGAATCTGCAACAATTTAAAGGATTTCTTCTTATAACTATAAGAGAGGACACATCCAGGCAGAACAGCTAACAGCAGAACTGAAGTCAGAGGAAACAGAGGAAAACTCATCTCCTACAGCAGCATTTACAATCAACAGCAGCACATCTGTGAGTGACATGTTTTGTTCACACAGTGGAGGAAAAAATTAAGAGTTTATTCACTTAAATTTACCTGTTTTTAAGTGATTTTTAATAACAAAGCTTAAGATAAGCTAAAGGCTAAAGCTAAATTGTCAGTTGACTTTTGAAAATAAACATTCTGTGGGGGACACTCATATGAGCATTCGAAATGAGCCAATCAGAAGAAGCGCTGCTCCCCCCCTGCTGTCCTGAAGAGAGTGTGGCCTCACTCTGCAGTTCTGTACAGATCTGTACAATCACATACCCTTCTGAGATAAAGACTGACACCGCCCGAAAGCAGTTCAAACAGAAACTCCTGAAAGAGAAGCCGGAAACTCTGTTTGCAGATCTGTACAGGACCGGTCAGGTCAGCAACCTCATCTTCTACTCTGATCATCCCAGCTCGTGGCACAAAGCTCTGATCTCCCACTACCCCTCTGTGAAGAAGGAGGGCATCTGTAATGGGTGGAAGCTGAAAATCAAAGACCCCAATGACACAGAGACTGTGATGACCACTGTCAACATTTATAAGAACGGAACACTAATGATTCAGGGGAACCTCAGTGAGTTTCAGAAGAATTTTAATGGCCTTAAGGAGACTGCAGAGACAGAAAGACCATGTGACACTCTGCAGGAAGAAGACTCTGCTCCCACACACAGCGCCACAACACTGAACACTCACAAACAGGACAACACAGCAGAACCCTCAAATCAGGAACAGAGAGATTCTGAGCAAGACCAACACCCTTCACTCCACACCTCCATTACACTCATAAAGGAGCACTTTACACGACTAGAAGTGGAGCTGGTACACCTTCGGGAGATGGTTCTCAAACAACAGCAAGACAAAGAGCTGGAAAAGGACAGAGAGACCTACAGATCAGAGCTGGCTGAACTTAAAGAACAGGTGAAAGGACTACAAAAGAACAGAGAGGAGGACAGGGACAAACACAAGAAGGAGATGGCTGCTCTAAGAGAGGAGCTGAGACAAAGAGATACCATAGTGCAGGGTCTGGAAGAACTGCTCCTTTCCCTACATCAGCAACAGAATACTACAGCAGCAGAGATCTCCACCCAGGAGAACCTGTATGCCCAACCTCAAGCTTCCACCTCCACAAGCCCACAGCCACCTCCTCCCTCAACCTCCAACAACCTCCATCATCCTCCACCTTTAACCCCCACCGACTCACAGCAGCCTCCTCTTAACCAGCAGACACACCTGGAGCCAAGTGGTCAGGACACAAACATCAGTGAAAGAACTACACAACATCTGGACATTGTACTTTTGATGGATTCCAATGGGAAGTTTATTGATGAGAAAAAGCTTTTCCCTAAACACACAGTGGCTAAAATTTGGTGTCCCAATACAAAAAGAGCACTGGAGCTACTGACAGAGGCAAAACTGGGCTCCCCAAAGCACATCATAATCCATACAGGAACAAATGACCTGAGGGCTCAGCAAGAGAGAGTGGCGTTATCCCTGAGAGCAGTTATAGAGAAGGCCTGCAACACCTTCCCTAACACAAAAATCATTGTCTCCACCCTGCTGCCTCGCAAGGACTTCCACCCACATACAATCCAGAACATTAATGCCATCATCTCCAGAGAGTGTGAGCTACGACCAAACACACACCTCGCCCACCACCCGACACTAGATACAACCTGCCTCTTTGACCAAGTCCATTTATTTAAAGAGGTAATTCCTGTGTTTGCCAAGACATTAAAGGACGTCACACTGGCCCGGAACATCACCACCCCCCAACGCAACACTGGACGAGGACAACAGTCCACACGGCTTTCAAGACCATCAACACGACCTGCAGAAGGACCACCTTTCCATCTGAGACCTCAGCAACATGGCCCTCACTATCCACTGCTACCAGACAGGATGAGGAGTCACCATAAATACCCTGGTCCCCCGTCAGCACCCTTACCTACTACAGGTACACAGAATGCACAACTGAACAAGAACCCAGCAATAGCACCTCAGCCCATCCAGATCAGTCCAGGAACTCTGACCTACGCCCAGGCAGTCAGCAGAGCAACAAACCCAAACACTTCTGAGCTTAAAGACATTCAGCAGATGCTCAAACACATCTGCACCCATCTGATGGGACACTGTCCGTGGTAAGAGGCACATTACCAATAAGGTAAAGGACATTATTTCACAGACTATTAAATTTAATCTCTGTATGGTAACTTAGATACACAAATGTAAAAAAAAAAGAAAGAAAAAATGTATTAGTGAGTACATGTTTTTGCATACTTATGTGTGTGTGTATGTATGTGTGTATGTATGTGTATGTGTGTATGTATGTATATATGTGTATTCATGTGTGTGTGTGTATATGTATATGTGTGTATGTATGTATGTATGTATATGTATATATATATGTGTATATGTATGTATGTATGTGTATATATATATATATATATAATGTTTATGTACTCAGTTTCATAATTTACCTATATACTTATTTATTTCCAATTTGTTCTCTTATTTTGAAACCCAGAACCAACATATATATTTTTTTTTTCACACGGAATGGCATCTTTTAGTATCTCTTCATGGAATGTGCAGGGTTTAAACTCATCTGTTTTTGGTGTAAAGAGCAAAAATCCTGATTTTTTGAGGGAAATAAGAGATGTGGATATATTAATTTTGCAGGAGACATGGTGTAGAGGAGATGAGCCCACTGGTTGTCCCCCAGGTTACAGGGAGTTAGTGGTTCCCTCTACTAAATTAAAAGGTATAACTCAGGGAAGAGACTCAGGAGGGATGCTTATTTGGTATAAATCTGAACTAATCAATTCTATTCAAAGGGTCAAAAAAGGAGAAAATCATCTCTGGATAAAAATTAATAAGCAGTTAACCTCAACCCCCCAAAATATACTTCTTTGTGCCATCTATATCCCCCCAGCAGAATCACCATACTTTAGTGTTGAAACCTTTCCAGATTTGGAGAAAGAGATCAGCCACTTCCAATCCCAAGGACACATCATCATCTGTGGAGACCTAAATGCTAGAACAGGATATCAGCCAGACTTTATCAGCCCTCACGGTGATCACTTTATAACAGGGACTAATATAAACTTCCCAGCCTCTTCCCCCAGAGAAAACTGTGACACATCTGTAAACGCTCACGGCAGGAACCTGCTGCAGCTCTGTAGAAGCCTGGGTCTGTGCATCATAAACGGACGGCTGCGAGGGGACTCCTTCGGTCAGTTCACCCACAGCTCGGCTCTGGGCAGCAGTACTGTGGATTACGCTATAACCGATCTGGACCCGGCCTTCCTGAGAGCCTTTACAGTCAAGCCACTAACACCCCTTTCAGATCACAGCCAAATTACCCTATACCTGAACAGAACTATTACACATGACCACAGGAAACCCCCAAACAAACTGATCAAACTCAGACTTCCTGTCAGGTGGGATCAGGACAGTACAGATAAATATCTGCAGGCCACAAACAGCGAGGCAATCCAGACATGCCTCCACTCCTTTCTGTCAAACACCTTTCCCCAAAGTAAAGATGGTGTTGAAGTGGCTGTGGAAAACCTAAATAGAATCTTTGATCATGCAGCTCAAATATCAAATCTGTCCATCAAGAAACACAAATCCAGAATAGTCCAATCAAATCAATGGTTTGATCATGACTGCAAGATCAAGAGAAATGAAGTACGAAAATTATCCAATCAAAAACACAAGGAACCACATAATCAGGAATTACGCATTAAATACTGTGAGATACTGAGAGAATACAAACATACACTCAAAGCTAAAAAGTACAAACACACACAACAACAAATACACAACCTAGAGAATTCAATCAATTCCAATTCATTTTGGCACAACTGGAAATCCCTAAATAAAAACAAACAAGATGATTTAACAATTAATGACGGAGACATTTGGAGAAACCATTTTAAATCATTGTACAGTCGTCCATCATTAAATACAGCGCAAAAGAAAGTATCAAATAAACTAGAAACACTCCACACAGTAATCAAGGACTATCAAAACCCACTAGATTTCCCCATCACACAATCAGAGTTAGAGGAAAAACTCCGAGACCTCCAGCCCAGAAAAGCCTGCGGTACAGACGGCATCTTAAACGAAATGCTTTTAAACACAGATCCTAAATTTAAATTGGCCATTCTAAAACTCTTCAATCTTATTCTAAATACAGGACATTTCCCTTCTGTCTGGAACCAAGGTCTCATCACCCCCATATTCAAATCTGGTGATAAATATGATCCAAATAACTACAGAGGAATCTGTGTGAACAGCAACCTGGGTAAGGTCTTCTGTAGCATTCTCAATACTCGACTCACAGACTACCTCACTGACCATAACATCCTTAGCAGAACTCAGATCGGCTTCTTACCAAACCACCGAACGTCCGACCACATTTTCACCCTCCACACGCTCATCGATAAATATGTAAACCAGAACAAAGACACAATCTTCGCATGTTTTGTAGATTTCCAAAAAGCGTTTGATTCCATTTGGCACACAGGGTTATTCTTTAAACTTATAGAAAGTGGTGTGGGAGGGAAAGTGTATGACGTTATTAAATCAATGTATTCTCACAGTAATTGTGCAGTGAAAATTGGAACACAAAGGACAGAGTTTTTTCCACAGTCAAGAGGAGTACGACAGGGCTGCAGCCTCAGCCCCACACTCTTTAATATTTACATTAATGAACTGGCTGAAACATTAGAGCAGTGTGACTCAATACCCAGCCTCACTTTGGGGAATGCCAAAATCAAGTGCCTTCTATATGCAGACGACCTCGTCTTGCTGTCACCCACCAGAGAGGGTCTGCAAGAAAGCTTAAAAGTTCTGGAGAATTTCTGTCAAAACTGGGCTCTAGAAGTCAATCATCAAAAAACGAAAATAATGACCTTTCAGAGAAGATCTAAAAACCAACGGAATCACACTTTTACAATTAACAACACCAACATCCAACACACTAAATCATACACCTATCTGGGGATAACCATCAGCTCCACAGGAAGTTTTGGCTTGGCTGTGAAGGAACTCAGAGAGAAGGCGAGGAGAGCTCTGTTTGCAATCAGAAAATCAATAAACTTTGAAATACCCATTACAATATGGATCAAACTTTTTAAATCTGTTATAGAACCAATAGCCCTGTATGGCAGTGAGGTGTGGGGACCCCTGGCACAAAACGACTTCACCAGTTGGGACAAACATCCGGTTGAAATTCTGCACACAGAATTTTGTAAGAGCATCCTGCACGTGCAGAGAAAGACCCCCAATAACGGCTGCAGGGCTGAGCTAGGTCAGTACCCCCTCCTCATCACCATACAGAAACGAGCTCTAAAATTCTGGAAGCACATAAAATCCAGTGACCCCCAGTCACTGCACTACCAAGCACTGTCCGAACAGGAGCTCAACATTGAGCGGAGTCCCCTCAGCCAGCTGGTCCTCAACCTCAGTGACCTAAAACCCAACAACATTACTGATAACAGATATCCTCACCACACACTCACTCAGACCATCAGACCCAACCAAATCACAACCCAACAACAACACTACCTCACACACTGGACCCACACTACACAACAACAATCCAAACTGCAATGCTACACAGCCCTCAATCGTGATTACACACTGGCCCCATACCTCACAGTTCTCAGAGAGAGGTCACTGAGGAAGATCCTCACCAGGTACAGACTCAGTGAGCACAGTCTGGCTGTAGAAACTGGGCGTCACAGACAGAGCTGGGCTCCCAGAGAGGCCAGGCTGTGCTCTCACTGTGATCTCGCAGTGGTGGAGACAGAGCTGCATTTCCTCACAGAATGTTCTAGATATGAGTCTGTGAGAACCCGGTTCTACCAGAGAACGAGCAGAGTCTGCCCTGAGTTCCAGCTCTGCTCAGACTCTGAGAAGCTCCAGTATATACTGGGAGAGAAGAGAGAGCTGATCACTCAGGCAGCTCGATATGTTACAGACTGTCACAACCTGAGGGACAACCAGTGTGGACAAAACCACACAATATAAATTATTATAACTCATTTCTAATATTACTGATTCATTGATATTATTACACATTTATAAAGTCTCCACACTCTTATTTCCTTCTATTTGAATGATCATTAATAATAATTATAAGTGTTAATCCTGTAAATAATCATTTCTGTTGGTGTAATTGTATATATGTAATCTTTCTTTTAATTATTTGTTATTAATTATTATTATTATTGTTTGTTTTCTGTTTTATGCTTTGGCAATAGTGTTGACTTTTACATTCATGCCAATAAAGCACTGTTGAATTGAGAGAGAGAGAGAGAGAGAGAGAGAGGGAGAGAGAGAGAGAGAGATGAAGAGCAATTATTGTAGAATCACTGCAGCCGATAATGAGATTACGAGAGTGAAGCCAATAACAGCAGAAGATAAGAGAGATAGAGTGATGAGGAGAAAAGGCTGAGAGGAGAAGTGTGTACAGAGCTCTAAAGCCTATGAGTTTAATCTGGACTATAATCTGAGCTGATGAGTGAGACTGGGAGAGTGCTTATGGATTTTAGGATTATCACAGAGAGGAGAGAGAGAGAGAGAAAGAGAGAAAGAGAGAGAGAGAGAGAGAGAAAGACAGAGAGAGAGAGAGCAGCTCCACTCAATACTCTTACAGAGACCCCGCTGTACATCACCATCCATCACATCTACCATAACAAGACACTGCAAACACAGATTACACACTAAAACAATGATAATGTTAATAACTACTGACTTTATTTTGGCTGCAGTTTATTACATTCAAACTAAATTTCACTAACTCTTGATGAGTTCAGCACAGCTGTTAACTGAAAGCCTGAATTCCAGGAGACTCTACCTCATAAAACTGACTGAGAAAATCCAGCAGAGATGTTCAAAACTCATCATCTAAACAAGAGGAGGTACTTTGAGAACATCTAGAACATTGTTCAAAAATACTGAGTTTAAGGTTTGTCCAAATTTTTGACGGTACATTGCGAAAAAATTGTTTAACCAGTTTGCCTTAATACTCACACACATCATCTCACTATGCTATAAAAGTACACACACACACACACACACACACGCACACACACACACACAGGTTCTGTTTGGCCCTCTGACAGACACTGGGCAGCGTGAGTGTAATTTTCTCTAGCAATTGAAGGGAAAGCTATTGTCTGGGACAAAAGCATTGAGCGAATAAATGCATATGAATGACGAGCCCCCCCCCCCCCCCATCTCTCTCTCTCTCTCTCTCTCTCTCTCTCTCTCTCTCTCTCTCTCTCCCTCTCTCTCTCTCTCTCTCTCTCTCTCCACTTAAAAACAGCACAACAGAATAAGAAGATAAGAGGACTGAGGGGATGTCGGGGATCATCTGGAACAGCGCTGAGTTTAAGAACAGGGGAATGACTGAAGGCTGTACAGACTATTACACAGTACCTGTGAATTTGGGGGGCAAAGCTACTAGTTTCTATACGCCGCTCTACAATCACGTCTGCTGCTGCAGGACGCCGCGGGGAAAGTGCTGCTTCTTTATTTGTGAGGAGCGTGCAGCGATCGTCGCCGCTGCCTTCTTTTGAAGAAAACAAATAAATTAAATAGAGGCAGATTCAAATCGATAGGCCTTTCCATTACTGCTCTCTAATTCATGATGGATTGGTGGCAATGCAAATTCGCACAGCTGCCTCCGAAATGGGTGAAAATGAGGAAATGAGGAAGATCCATGTGAAAGCATTAGTGAACAATAAGAATAAAAAAACAGAGCTAAATAATAGCGCTTGGAAAAACTTGTGAAACATGTTTGGAATCTCGTCTGCCCAGAAACGGCCTTTGTGATTGCAGACAATGAGCTTATGCTTCTGAAACTCCAGCTGAACTGCAGCCAGTTGGGCTCGGTGGTGCTGCAGAAGGACTGGGCTAAATGTACATTAATCAGACGAGTGCGTAGACTACTGGTTGTACTGGGGCATGCAGAATTAAGAGAGCAAAACCCTGATAATGCCTGTTAATCCTTGTTAGTTTTATTATGAGCCCAAATTAAAACTAATGTGTGACAGGTTTTAGGGATGTTCAAATCATTTGCTTTATTTTGTCTCCCAATCAGAGTATTTATTAAGACTGAGCATCAATCAATAATAATCTGATCAGATTTTTGTGTTTGTTTAATCAATACAGCCACACAGTTTAGATGTTAGACAGAAAATCATTTTATTTTTATTTTTTTCTTATAAATTTATTTCCATTTATTTGCAATTGTCTCACAAAAGTAGCTGCTACTCAGCTGTATATCTCCCCTATCACTAGTGATGCTCCAACACCAGGAGGGTAAAGAAGACCAGCACACGCCTCCTCTGATACACATGTGAATTCAGACTCCGCCTCTTTTGCCGAGGAAAAAAAAGCGCTGCAATCTTTGGATCATAGATCATAGTGCACCCAATCTTTTTGTTTTTCTACCACTGACGTGTAATAACTGTTTTATAGTGGGTGAATGTGCCATGATCCACACACCGGTGAGAAGCAGCAGCCAATAGCGCACAGCGTACTCTCAACTGCAAACAACTGTCCAGTTGAAGAACTGCATCCAGCACTACAGCATTTACCCAGAACAGAGTGCCGATATATATCTGCACACACAGTCATACATACATTTACACACACATACGTACATATATACCACACACTTTACACACACACTGATTCATTTAGAGTATCCAATTTACCTGATCTCCATGTTTTTGGAATATGGAAACTCCACCCAAGACCCCAGTGCTGGGAGGGAGGGGAATGTACTAACCACTAAACCACTAAACCACCGTGCCGTCCAACTCTTTCAGTTTAAGAATGAACAGCTGCTGTAGCTCTACTGAAGTGTGTCAGGGTTGTATTGAAATCTCCGTCTCTACAGTTCAGCATGATTCTGATCGTACCTGCGACCATGTTCTCGGGGATTCTCACGATGTAGGACGGCTGGCTAAACTCAGGAGGATTATCGTTCTCATCCTGGAGAAACAGAGAGGGAAAGAAAGCTGCAGTTAGTTTTACAGAACTGAGACAGCATTCCTGAACATCCTGCAGCCCATAATATAACATCACGCCTCCCCCTCAGGAGCGTGCACTCACCCTCTTACTGAGAGAAGAGAACACTTTTTGTTACTGAGATAACAAAACTTTCTCCTGCAGAGTTTACCATCAGTCCTACTCCACCTACTGCATCATATCTGACCAACCCAGCAGCAGTATTGCTGTATTTTAACCCTTTTAAACATTTTAAATACATATTTTTTCCCATTTGAGCAAACTGGTGGTTCTGACTTATCGAGGAAGCAAGCTGTTGTTGAAAAAAATACTTTGATTCATTTATAAAAACACAAAGAAGTTATATTAAAATGAAAAGTCTTAATTTCTAAAGACTTCAAAGAGCTATTAGTCATAACTGTCTGAATTACATAATAATTATAAATTGAATAAGAAGTTCAAAGGCTAAATAACAATGAATCAGTAAAACAGGAGGTTCCTCCGTAATTCAGCTCCGTGAAAACAAAGCGCACAAAAACACAGTCAGCTAAACGCCTCCCGCCGCTCCCGCCGCTCCCGCCGCTCTGCAGCAACTAAAATGTGTCTAATCAGAACTGTGATAATCAGACGACAAAATGTCAGAGAGAAATCTGTGTGAATAAACTAACCGAGCCAGCCGGAAATAACACACACACACGCACACACACACACACTATACACACACACACACACACACACACTATACACACACACACACACACTATACACACACACACACAACAGGGGGGAAACACACAGGGTACAAAGCCAACCAAGCAGTATACTGTTCCCTGCTTCAGTTACTGACATTCTTATTTATTATACTGAATGCAAACTATCCAGATAAATACATCCGTGTGTCTTTAGTGGGTTGTTGGTTAAACCTTAGATTTTAACTGACCCCTCCAGGCTCCACCCACAAATTTCAGCTCAAATAATAAATTTAATAAAACTGTAGGAAAATAACCTGTTTAAAAACATTTTAATATACATTAAAACATTGCACTACAGACATATATAACAAATCTCATCAACACTGAAAGAGGTGACAACTTCATAAATCAATAGGGGGTTTTAGTGGTATAATTTGCATTAAAATATTGCACATAATTCTAAAACTTAAACAAATTAAAGTGATAGAAATGTTTAAAATCCTATTAGGAGACTATTAAATACTAGACTCCGCCTCTTTTTGAACTGCTGCTGATGCTGTAGCATTGCCAAGTAGCATCACAGCGCTAACGCTCGGAGGAAAGCGGAGCGACTCGGTTCTGATACATCAGCTCACAGACGCAGCCTTGTGCTGATCCACATCACCCTAGGAGTGATGAGGGTAAAGAGCAAAAGAGCACCAGAGCCAAACCAAAAGAGCCAACAACTGTGCTCTCTCAGGGCTATCTCTGGCAGCTGACGGCAAGCTGCATGACTGGGATTTGAACCAAAGTGATCTCCCGACACTGTATCCTGTAGAATTCTCCCATTCAGCTGTAGAGTATAATATACTAATATACTCACAAACAGCTCTACAGTAATTGGCACGGTGCTGTTCAGGGCGGGATTTCCTCCGTCTTTGGCCATCAGCGTCAGATAGATCATCCCTCCGGGAACCAGCTCATAGTCTAAGGGTCTGTTCACTGTAATCACTGAGAATTAAAACACAATATGAGGTTAAAACAAACGCAGTGATGCATAACGTTAAAGAACAGGCGGTGTACGGTGTTCTGCACGCTCTCTCTAAACACACGCTCACACTTAAAAGCCTCAGATTCAATCCTATTCGTCACTGAGTGGCTGCACAGTGCTTCAGCTATAAGCCGGCAGTAATAGCATAGGTCATGGAGTGTAAGGAAGTGTAGCAAATGCTAATCTTTGGCGTGTAAGTGTGAATTAAATTGGTGTTAAAGAGTGTGAGCTGGATATTTTAGCCTGAGGGCCACATTACCTGCATAGCCTTCCACCATGGTAATGCTGAAATAACTCTGGAACTGAGAGGCGTATATGATGGAGTAGGTCAGGATGTTATTAGGAGGAGAGTCCTCATCAGTTGCCTGAGAGAGAGAGAGAGAGAGAGAAAGAGAGACAGAGAGAGAGAGAGAGAGAGAGAGAGAGAGATGGAGAAGAGAATGAGAAGTACACTGGACATCAATAATTCCTGCATATGGAGTTTTAATTTTACAGTGCTAAAACTAACTGAGAGACATCTTTAGATGTAATGATCGATTGTCTGCTGTGAGGGCTCATTGTTAGGGATTGTGGGTCACAGAAACGTGCAGTTCCTCATTCAGCCACTAGCTGGCGCACAATGGCAGCCACTTATTAATCTGTTTAGCTTGGTTAGGCTGGGCGGGGACTCAAACTTATAAACTATATAAAAAACTATAAACTATATAACTAATATATATATATATATATATATATATATATATATATATATATATATATATATATATATATATATATATATATATATATATATATACAACTCAATGAGTTTTACTAACACCCACTAACCAGATATCCCTTTCCAGAGTGCAACTTTCACAAAACATAACTGAGCTAACAAACGCCATTACCTGCATGTATTAATTACATAAGAATGTAGGATCTCCACGTCCAATACAATATAATAAAAATATCCAACACATTCCATCATAAAAAAAAATCCAACAATACCAATGTAGTGTCTGAATTTGAATACACTGTATGTCCAAATGTTTGTGGACATATATTTTAATATATTTATTCAGCTAATAAGCGTTTGAAGAACTGATCATTTAATTAGTGATTTATTATACTCCATTTAACAGGGTCAGTTTTTACTGTAAATGTTTGTAGATTTGACATTACACATTTATTTGTTTCTAATCTACACACACACACACGCATACACACACCCACACACACACACACACACACCCACACACCCACACACCCACACACACACACCCACACACCCACACACACTGTTTCTCTTCACTGAGGATTCCCTGAGTTTTGCTGACACTGTGTTTTCAGTGGGCCATTTCTCTCAGCCATTATTTTAATAACCACAGTGCTCAAACCTACAGTTATCTGAACACACACACACACACACACACACACACACATTTACTTATTTTTCAGTGGTGAACTGTTACCAGTGGTAGACCAACATAAAGTAAATTACATTAAATTAAGTGCCTTCTGAAGGCAGCCGATTTCACTGGATGTTATTTAGGGGTTTCAGAGTAAAAGGGGTTGGATACTTTTGCACATCACACTTTTAAAATTTCTATCTGATTAAAATTTTGAAAACCATCATTTTATTCCAATTCACAACGATGTGCTACTCTGTGTGACTATAATCTCATATAAACTATAAATCTCAATAAAATACATTTCAGTTTGAGGTTGTAAGGAGACAAAAGGTAAAAAAAAAGTTCAAGGGGTATGAATACTTTTGCAAGCTGTATGGATATTAGCGGAGGCGGATGGTGTGCAGGTCCGGTACTCACTCTGACTCTGGCCACTTGCTGAGAGGCCTGCTCGTTCTCCATCAGAGAGCCCATGTACACGTCCTTCTGAAACACTGGTGAGTTATCATTCACATCGATCACGTTCACTCTGAGCCGTCCCGTCGTCTCCTCCCCGCCCCCGTCCCGCGCCAGAACCGTCAGAGTGTAGCGTCTCATCAGCTCATAATCCAGCCGGTCCTTCAGAGTCACCCAGCCCGTATCAGAGTCCAGAGAGAACCTGAGAGGACCAGAAAACACATTTTAAACACATTAGAATAACTTTCATGAATACAGATATACAGGTGTTGGAGAATGAAACTAAAACACCTGGTTTTAGAGCACAATAATTCCTCTTACAGCGTCCACAGTTAATCCTGTTGGATGTGGTTGGTAGATTGACCACCAGGCTGCTCCAGTTTAGCCATGAAACCTAAAATCATTCTCCAACCCCTGTATATATATATATATACTCAGGCTTTTTGAAGTGACGGAAAAAGAGAAATGAAGCTTATTGAGAGATAAATGAGGGTAAAATGTCAGAGGACAGTAATGCATGATAATCTCACTGGTCTGGTTCATCACTGAAGAAGTAGCGCACCACGCCGAACGTGCCAATGTCATTATCCGTGGCCTGCAGAGAGAGGGAGATAGAGAGAGAGAGAGAGTAAGGTAAACTGTAAATTGCAGTGATTGTAATAAAAATAAAGAATTTATAGCATTAGGTCAGTGAAGTGGACTTTTCAAATCCATCCCAATTTATATGGCTGTATAGGGTTTATTATCATTACAATATTAGTTGAATTAATGTGCCTGCCAGTACACAATAGCTTCAAATACAAGTATCTTGTACTGTATTTGATTTGGCTTTCATTTGATTTTAATGTATTATTATACATTTATTCAGAATTACAACACACTCCAAAAATTTAAAAGGGTTAACCGATTTTTCTGCTTTGTATTGTTGCAATTATAAAGCACCAAGCATCAAACACACCCACCCCTAAACTGTCATTATGAGCCCGAGCCCGATTTAAACCCCACATTTTTTTTTACAAGGCTTCTGTTTTACACAGTAAAGTTTTAAGTGGTTTTTATGAATACAGTAACTCTGTATTCACACTGTCTGCACTCAAATAAACAGGAATAAATGTAATAAACACTGCGTTTTTCCCTCTTCATCCTCTTTTCCAACAAATGCCAACTGTTTTACAGATTTCTGTATTTCAGAGTCCTAAATTTCAGTTAACCAAACATTAGAAGCAGAATAATGTGTTATAAAATCGTGTGTGTGAATGAGACAGTTCTTATTGAGTTAGTGCCTGAAACACCCGATGCACCACACACACACACACACACACACTACAGAGTGTTTAGTTCTGCATGATTAGCAGTGACACAAACACACACACACACACACACACACACACTGTCCAGAGTAAAAAGGTCTCTTACCAGATGGCCATGAACTCACTGCCCCGTCCTCTACCCTCACAACAACAGATGCACACAGTCTCACAATGACCATCAATAAGTTGCTGTGTGTGTTGTGTGTGTGTATAGTGTGTGTGTGTATAGTGTGTGTGTGTGTATAGTGTGTGTGTGTGTGTGTGTGTATAGTGTGTGTGTGTGTGTGTGTGTGTGTGTGTATAGTGTGTGTGTGTGTGTGTGTGTGTATAGTGTGTGTGTGTGTGTGTGTGTGTGTATAGTGTGTGTGTGTGTGTGTGTGTGTGTGTATAGTGTGTGTGTGTGTGTGTGTATAGTGTGTGTGTGTGTGTGTGTGTGTGTGTATAGTGTGTGTGTGTGTGTGTGTGTGTGTATAGTGTGTGTGTGTGTGTGTGTGTGTGTATAGTGTGTGTGTGTGTGTGTGTGTATAGTGTGTGTGTGTAGTGTGTATAGTGTGTGTGTGTGTGTGTATAGTGTGTGTGTGTGTGTGTGTATAGTGTGTGTGTGTGTGTGTGTGTATAGTGTGTGTGTGTGTGTGTGTATAGTGTGTGTGTGTGTGTGTATAGTGTGTGTGTGTGTGTGTGTGTGTGTATAGTGTGTGTGTGTGTGTGTGTATAGTGTGTGTGTGTGTGTGTGTGTGTGTATAGTGTGTGTGTGTGTGTGTGTGTATAGTGTGTGTGTGTGTGTGTATAGTGTGTGTGTGTGTGTGTGTGTGTGTAGTGTGTGTGTGTGTGTGTGTGTGTGTATGAATGGCTGTTTCAGTGCAGCAGGCTGTGGGGAACTCGCATTATGTTTGGATTTCTTTAGAGTATTTAAACAAATAAATAATAAACAAAGACAACAGGCTAGCACTGTAGCGCTACAGCTAACAATAAAACATCAAAGCTCTTTCTGACATTTCCGTCTTCCTCCCAAAAACAATCTCTCTCTCTCTCTCTCTCTCTCTCTGTACAGTCTTACAAACAGCATGTGGACAGAAATGACGGGACAGCTGTTTATGTGCTGAGGTTTCTTCTAAAATCAAGAGTATTAAAAAGAGTTTATCCAGCTTTTGTTGGAATAACTGCCTCGTGTCAACTGTCAAAAATCCAGGGTTTTTGCTGGTAGCTGATTTTTAATGGCCAAAAGCCAAAGCATAAAGCCCTGCTGGTCATTCTGATTGGCCAGTTTATTAATGATGGGAATTCCAGCTCTTTTTAGGAATCTGGTTGTTGCCTGGTTTGGTTTTGCTCACTAAAAACAACAGGGCTCTTTCAGCTCCAGAGTGGCTCCTCAGATGTTTTATTAATTTTTTTATTTAGTTTATTACTAAATTATGTTTAAAATCAATTACTAATGTATACACATACATTTCATCAAAGGTTTTTCCAATCTCTTGTGCTGTGTATATAAATTGTAAATTTGTACAGTGAAAATCTGAGATTAAAACGTGCAAAGCAAAGCGTAAAACTACAATCAGACGCCACCACACATCTTAACCAATCATGTGCAGCTTTAACAGAAAAATTAACCAGCTAACAATCAGGATTCGGCTCCCAAACTTATACTTAGACCTGCATCCATTACAATGGAGATCATGTATTTTCTTTTTCATTTTAAAGGGTTTGTTGTATATAACACTATATGAAAGCTGTTTATGTAAAATATATTAAATCTTTTAGTTAATTGGATATATTTGCTATATAGATTTTTATAGTAGAATATTAGACTCTAATATTTAACTATAAAATCTATATAGTTAATAAATTACAGGCAGAAAACAGCTTTCTTCCATTTATTTCCATCACTGCAGATAATTCAGGTCTGAAAGGGTTAAGCAACAAACTCACAAAAAAACATATCATATATTATTTACTAGTTTATTAGTTATATCTGCTCAACCTGCTGATCGAGATTCACCAGTTTAAGCTGAACATGATGTTGATTTTTTTTTTTCGAGAAGAGAAATACAAATATAGGTTCTCTCTTCCACACAAATAAACAAACTGACATATACAGTACATATATACACTCCATAATTCTCTCTCTCTCTCACACACACACACTCACAGTGATGAAGAGTGTTTGGCTGCTGGTGTTGTAATGGAGTTCCGCTCGAGTGCGTGTGCAGTTGGTATACAGGGTTGCAGGGCTGAGCACTGCAGCACTGTCACTATTACTATTAGTGACCATGATTCAACTGTGCTCCAGTGACGACCTCACTCTGAATGTGTGTGTGTGTAAAAATGTATCACCAGCTTGCGGTTAATGCTGCCTGCATACACTCTGAAAGTGCGATCACTGAACTCAATGAACTTTCTGGCCTCTGGAAACCATTTTTTACTATTTATTGTCTGATAGAGGTACATATTTAAGGAGCTAAAATAAAAGATTAAATACATATTAATATCAGCTAATATAATTATAAATGAATGACATTCCTCCAGAACCAACACAGAACACCGTGCAACATAGAACAGACAGTACAACACAGACAACAAAGTGCAAACATGCAACAAATTGTGCTACATAGAACTAGAACACTACAATAAATACTGTATAATAAATACAGTAAAAATGATACAATTTAACAGACAGGACCGTGCTGTACCGACACACTTTGTGGTGTGTGTGTAAGTGTGTGTGTGAGTGTGTGAAAGGTGTGAAGGGCGTTTTGGTTCCATCTGTGTGTGAGTTGAGGAGTCTGACTGCCTGGTGGAAGAAGCTGTTACAGAGTCTGGTAGTGGAGGCTCAGAAGCTCCGGTATATTCTGACAGACAGTAAAAAGTAAATGGAGGAAATACTTAATACAAACCAGAGATTCTCCACGTATTACTCAATAGAGAGTAAACTCTTTCATATTTAGAACGAGGGTAATATGATATGTTTACAATACAATTTTATTGGGCCATAAATCCTTCCATGAGAATATAGAACATATGGTTTTTGATATTGCTTTTTCTTGCATGGCTGTTGCATACCAAATTTGACCCCGCCCACGTATCAAACCAACTCAGCATCACCAATATATAAATAAAGCTCAGAAATGTTCTGTGTAATAATCTGCTCCATTTTTTATGAATTGCTACATTTCTTAAACCAAACTGACATTAAACCTTAACCTTAAAATTTAACCTTAAAACAGATAAAACCTCCCGAGCTCAACAATGAACTTTTAAATAAGACTCTTCCCTGCAGCCGAGTGTTTACCGTTAGCCTCACACTCCTGAACACGGCCTGTTTAATATTCTCTGAGCTTTATGGGCAGGATTTCTGCTAAAGCTGATAAATCTGTGGAACCGTTTTTAATATGATAAAAGTTATTGCTGAGTCTATAGACTAGATATTTTCACAAAGATCGTCCAGCAGATACCGAATGATTGGCAGGAGGAATCGAGTTTATATCATTAGAGGAAAACAAGATGCAGATTTTAAAAAATACTAAATGTATTTATTAATAAAGATGGTTCATCGTATCATTTTAATTTGTGATACATTTTTGATATGTGGCATCAAATATCAATATTTTTATCTGAATTTATAGGTGGTCTTGTTTAGGCCCCTCTAAAAGTGATGTGGTTATATAGGAAAAATACAGTATTATGGGATGTGTGTAAGACTGGCTGGAAGTTTAACCCTAAGAAGAGTAGAATTATTAAACGAGTGGAAGACTTCACCCCTCCACCCTCTCCACCCTCTCCTCCCACATTCCCTCACTCTCTATCTCTCCCCCACAGCCCGCCCGCTCTATCACTTCTCCATGCTTCTCTCCTCACTTCATTCCACCCTCCATTTCTCTATTCCTCCCGTTCTTCCTATCACAGCCTCTCTCTCTCTCTCTCTCTCTCTCTCTCTTTCTATCAGAAGTAACTCTGTTCTGCACTCTCTCGCTCTTTTCTACCTTTCTGCCCCACCTCTATTTGTCTTTGCTCCTCTCCCCCTACCAACACCCCCCCCACAATTGACTGACAGCTCCATAAGTGCAAAGATGATAGTGCTAGAAGTGGAGGGGGGGGGGGGGGGTCAAAACAGCAGCTACTCTGACATAGAGCGAATACAGAGAGAGAGAGAGAGAGAGAGAGAGAGAGAGAGAGAGAGAGTGGTTTAGGGTATATAGAGTTATAGGGAGTATAGGACAGTTATAGGATATGTAGTATGTGGTACTATAGGGAGTATATAGTAGAATTAGGAATGTGTGTGGTGATTTAAGGTAGAATAAGGCAGAATAAAGAGCATAGGGTAGTATAGATCAGTAAAGGGAAGTGTTATGAGTATAGGGTAGTATAGGGGTATAGACTACAATAATCAGTATAGGGAAGTATATGAGAGTATAGAGAAGTACCACCAGTATATTGTAGTATAGGGAAGTATAGAGTATTATAGTCAGTTGAGTGTAGCATAGGGTAGTATAGGGAGTATAGGAAAGTATAGAGTAATAATGTC
Source organism: Astyanax mexicanus (assembly GCF_023375975.1). Classification (NCBI taxonomy): domain Eukaryota; kingdom Metazoa; phylum Chordata; class Actinopteri; order Characiformes; family Acestrorhamphidae; genus Astyanax; species Astyanax mexicanus. Next base: position 305,317 of record NC_064414.1, on the reverse strand, counting down.
AGTGTAGTATAGGTTAATATAGGCAGTATAGGGTATTAAAGTAATACAGTTAGCATAGTGTAGTTTAGAGTAGTATGAGAGTATAGAGTAGTATTGTTTGTTCAGGATAGTATAGGGTAAAATAGAGAAGTATTTGAAAGTACAGTACATCACTGTGTATAAACTGTAATTCAAGCAACAATAATTAAACTAATAAAACTGTACATCATACTAATAAACACATCAGAGCTTTTAGCTTAATATAACATTAGTTTACTTAAAACAACTTCGATGGCTTTTTTTAACATAGAACAAACAGTACAACACAGACAACAAAGTGCAAACATGCAACAAATTGTGCTACATAGAACTAGAACACTACTATAAGTTCAGTCTGTGCGTGAGTTGAGGAGTCTGACTGCCTGCAGGAAGAAGCTGTTGCAGAGTCTGTTAGTTGAGGCTCTGATGCTCTGGTATCAGAGTGCAGCGGCTGAATGAACCTGAATGAGCTGAGTTTGAGTGACAGACGTTAAAGGATGTTTGTTCTCAGAAATAAAAAGGTTTCAGAGGCAGGACGCTCTGAGCATGCTCAGAAACCGCTGTCGGTGGACGGTGCTGGAGCAGCACAATGAGCTTCAGTCGAACTGTCACACTGTAATCACACAGCTTAAACAGTAATCACACCCAAACATCAGCCGAGCTCCATCTGTCCCCGACTGATACCCCAGCAGCTCCACCTTAACACCCCTCAGATCTGACACTCCACACAATAAATCATCTTTAATTCATTCTATTCATATCAGAAGGAGTGTGAGATTTTATATCAATGCTCTTTTTCACTTAAAGTACCTAAAAACCTGCATTCTGAGGGTTTTAACCCTCGAACGACTGACCTACAGACAGTAGGATGCTGAGAGTCAGATGCTGATTCTATGTTGTGATATTTCTCACACAAGTAATGGGTAATGAAAACTTAAGTTAGCATAACTTAAAACCTCAAGTTTTTACAACTAAAGGGGAAGTTGATTGATTTTTTTTTTGTTTTGTTATACTGTAAGACCGGATAAGTTGAGTTTACTTTTTTAAGGCAGCCGGTTTACCGGTTAAAGTAATTCAGTAAAAAAAATTTGAGTTAGCATAAATTAAAACATCATCAAGTTATTGCAACTAAAGGGGAAGTTGATTTATTTGTAAGGTAGCGCAGGGGGGGAATCACTACACACTGATGGTGAGTGTCTGTCAGAATGGTTGGACACACCCAGTATGCAAATAGATAGAAGCCAATATGACAGAAGCCAATAGAAAAGAAGCTGTTAATGACAAAACAGATTAAACTCAGTTATTATAAGATGGTTCAACTCAAAGATCTCAGTTTGAATAGTACAGTATATGTGCTCACAAATTCAGTTCAACTAACTCAAAATAGTTGAGTATTGTTTAGAAACATCCAGTTTTATGTAAAACAGACTTAAATCATTTGAGTTCAAACAGTGTCTGGGTTTACAGTGTACAGCTTGAGGTACAACACAGAGAAAACTGTTTATCTGTGAAATTACAGTTATATACAGCACTACTGGCAGCATCGGTGCATGATGATGAACATAACAGGTGATGACTTTTATACTGTTTATTTCGATATGAGAATAAAATTTAATTGACACTCTGACTAACAAAGCTACCTCACAATAAACACACACTAAATCATGCTATAATCACTTAACCATTTTTAAATAATGCTTTTATTGAATATTTTAATAGCTTATAGCCGATAATAAAGTATAACTGTGTGTTTGAAAGTGTTTAAAGTGTTTTACAGACACGACATTACTAAAAAACTTTCCCCCAGGGACCGAGACTCAAGAGAGACGATACCTACAGGACGTTTTAAAAGCAGAGTTTTTAAATCATGTAAATCATGCAGCTGATTTCCTCCTGTTCCTGAAATCTCACCTGCATGTTCTGATCACGCCTCACAGGAGTCTGTAGGTGAAACAGTGATGCTAATGGGCTGAGAGCATTGATCCATCTCCTTTCTCAACCTAAAAGGTGTGCGCGAATGTGTGTGAACGTGTGTGTGTGTGTGTGTGTGTGTGTGTGTGTGTGTGAGTGTGTGAGTGTGTGTGTGTGTGTGTGTGTGTGTGTGTGTGTGTGTGTGTGTGTGTGTGTGTGTGTGAGCTGGAGTGTGTGCAGATGTGAAATGACGTGCTGCTCAAATTGCTTTCTGCTGCGTCTTCAACCAGAGGGAAGAGTGTGAGGAAACCAATTACCTACTGTCAGACCAACCGTCAAACACACACACACACACACACACACACAACACAAAGTCTTAGAGTAAATACATCTAACACTTTACACAACACACAGTGCTGTGTACACAAACACACACACTCTCTCTTACACACACACACACACACACACTCTCTCTTACACACACACACACACACACACACACACTTAAGATAAACAGATAAAACACCTCACACACTGCACTGTAGACACTATATGTCAAAAAGTTTGTGGACACCCCTCTAACCTAATGAACACATTCTGCTACTTTAAATTTTTAGTTTATGTTTTTCATACAAAAAATATGTTCATACTTTTTTTAAATGTTTCACTACTTTTATTACTTTTATAAGTCCTACATATAAAACAATAGTTTCACATACCATTGAAACATATCATTACAATTTAGTTTTAGTTTTAGGTTTTGCAGGGGGTGGATGTTGCAAATATGTGAGATGAACCATTTTTATATTATATGTTGATTAAACTGATTAAAGCAAGCAGAAGAAGTTTCATACTGAAAAGAAAATTCTTTTAACTATTTTTCCCAGA